>NC_028639.1:12631592-12691044 GCF_001406875.1 Solanum pennellii
GTGGGGGGGGGGGTGCTCTTGGGTCGTGGCAAACTTCGTAATTGGAGAATAAGGTTAAATGGTACTAGGATTATGGTTTCATGAACCGCGCTATATAGAGTCTTGTTCATGAGTATGAAGCACCCCACATTTATGAATGTGAGACTATGTGATGCTCAAGAACTTTTTTCTTCTTTTGGTATTCTTAAGTACTTCCAAAGAGTCTAAACTGTATGTGTCCTTTACTTCCAATCGTTTTCTTGTATATATAGGACATGGCTATTAGACTGGCAGCCGCAAGAAGGGTTTAAGAGGAAATTGCCAATGCGGGATTCCTCCCCAAGGCAACCAAGATCCTCTTAATTATCAAGTTCTTCTAGGTGACCAAGTTCAGGTCAATCCTTCGATCTTGACGGATGGAGAGATAAGAGTGGATTTCCTATAGTTGAATCAAGTCATGGATACTTAAAATCAAGTCGTAATTACTCAAGCTCAAGTAATGAAACCGCAATCCAATTGGGAAGAAACTGTGTGTACCATAGTACTAGTACCATGGATTCGCGTTTGAGGGACTTCACTAGGATGAACCTTCCAATGTTTTTAGGGTCTAAGGTGAACGAGGATCCTCAAGACTTTATTTATGAGGTCTATAAGATCTTGTTTTCCACGGGGGTATCATTGAATGATATGGATGAACTAGCTGCATATCAACTCAAGGATGTTGCTCAAACATGGTACATCCAATGGAAGGATAATATGGCTTTTAGAGAGGGTCCCATATGTTAGGAAGTTTTTATGAAGAAATTTATTGATAGATTCTTCCCAAGGGAGAAAATAGAGGCAAAAGTTGAAGAATTCATCAACATTCGTCAAGGAGTTATGAGTATTCAAAAATACTCTTTGATGTTTATTAAGTTGTTTTAGTATGCTTCATCCTTGGTGTCTAACCCTAGCGATGAAATGAGTCATTTTGTAATGGGTGTGTCCGATGATCTTGTGGAAGAGTGTCATGCGACAATGCTTAATGATAACATGGACGTTTTTCATTTGACAGAGCATGTTTAACAAGTTGAGGAGACTCGACCTAGAAAGAGAAATAGGGATTCCAAGAGGGCAAGACCTTATGATGGAGGTGCTTCTAATGGTAAGGTTGAGTTTCAAGATAAGACAAGGTTTAAGTTGAAGTTTCCTAACTAAGGTTTTTGCAATGATCCAAGGGTCAACAAAGATAAGGAACCTAACCCTAAGCCATAAGGGGGTGCTCTCGGGTCGTTGGGTAAATTTCTACTCGGTATGCATATTTGCTTTAGTCGTGGAAAGAGTGGTCACATGGTGAGACACTGTCCCATGACAAAGGCTCAAGGGAGGGAGAGTAACCAAGCACAAGCAATTGGTCCTAATTTGGTGCTCCTAAGAAAAACCACTTCTATGCTCTCAAATCTCGAGATGAACAAAAGGGTTCTCCTGATGTTTTACCGGTATATTGAAGTATTTTTGATTAATGTTTATGCATTTCTAGATCCCGCAGCCACTTTGTCATTTGTAACTCCTTTGTTGGCTATGAAATTTAATGTACTCCTCGATGTTTTAGAACCAAGTGGGTGACTCCATTGCTGCTAAAAGAGTCTATAGGACTGGTCTGATATTTTTATCCAATAGAGTCACATTCATTGATTCGGAAGAACAAGATATGTTAGACCTTGATGTCATATTGTGGACTAATTGGTTATATTCTTGTTTTGCTTCCATCATTTGTAGAACAGGGGTAGTCAAGTTTCAATTTCCTAATGAACCCGTTTTGTGAATGGAAGGGGGAAGTTCAAGCCCTACAGGTTAAATTATATAATGTTCAAAAGCTTGCAATATGATTTCTAAGAGATATTTCAATCACATTATGAGAGTTACAGACCTTGCGTCCGTGGTTCCTCCTTTAGAGTCGGTCCATGTAGTGAAGGATTTTCTGAAAGTCTTCCCCGCTGATTTGCCCAGATTTCCTCCCGAATGGGAAATAGATAACAACTTTGATTTATTGCCGGATACTCAACCCAAATCAATAAATCATTATGAAATATATCTGGCCAAGTTGAATGAATTGACGGATAAACTGAGGAATTTGCTTGACAAGGGTTTTATTCAACCAAGCATATCTCATGGGGTGCCCCGGTAGTATTTGTGAAAAACAAAGATGTTTCTCTAAGGTTGTGCATTGATTATAGACATTTAAACAAGGTCACTACAAAGAATAAGTATCCTATCCCTAAAATTGATGATTTGTGTACCAAATCCAAGGGGCGAGTTACTTCTCGAAGATTGACTTGAGGTACGGGTATAACGAACATAGTGTGAAAGGAGTTGACATTCCTAAAATGACTTTCTTAACAAGGTATGGTATTTACGCGATCCCTGTCATGTCTTTTAGTCTAACTAATTACCGGGAGTCTTTTATCGACCATATGAACCGAGTGTTTAGGAATTTTCTTTATTCGTTCATGCTTGTATTTATCAACGATATTTGGGTATACTCCAAGAGTGAGGATAACCACATGATTATTTTGAGAATAGTATTGCAAATCCTCAAGGATCACCAACTTTTTCCTAAGTTTATCAAGTGCGAGTTTTGGCTAAGATCGCTGACTTTTCTTGATCACACTGTGTCTAGTATGGGTATAGAGGTTGATCCAAAGAAGATAGAGGCGGTTAATAATTGGTCTAGACCCCTTACTCCTACTGATATTCGAAGCTTCTTGGGTTTAATAGGGTATGATACGAGATTTATTGATGGTTTCGCTTATATTGCTTCTCCATTGACAATCCTAACCCAAGAGAACTTGAGGGAAAGGATTCCAAGAGTTGAGGGATAATCTTACCCCTACTCTGGTGTTGACCTAATTGGACGATTTATAGTGTATTGTGACGCTTCCCGAGTAGGTTTGGTTTGTGTCCTCATGCAGTATGGTAAGGTGATAGATTATACCTCAAGGAAACTAAAAGTACATGAAAATAATTATGAAACCCATGATCTTGAACTAGAGGCCATACTGTTTGCTTTGCAGAATTTGAAACAATATCTTTATGAGGCACATGTAGATGTATTCGCCGACCACAAAAGTCTACAGTATGTGTGTAGCAACCCTCATAATGAATTAGGTTGAACTAGAGCTTCACTGGTGTTTTATGAGATAATAATACGTAAAAATAGTGAATATTAGTGTTTGAGTTCAGATTGGTAAGTTAGGAAGTCAAACGTCAAGGGACGACCAAGACGTTCGACTTCTAGACGTCTATGTACTTGCATGTATTGTGTGTCTGTAACGACCTTAAAAATGAAATAGGTCAATATACAGATTTGCATGTGTTTCATAAGTTAATAATGTATTAAAATAGTGTATTTTGTCATTAGAAGTCCTTTGGTAATATTTTGTAGTGTTTGGAATTCAAACGTACAAGACGTCCAGAAACTAGTCGAAGTTTAACTAGTGTGTGGTTTTTTTTTTTAGTGATGTTTTGCGGATTGGTTTGAGGGTGAAATTGAGCATAGATTTTTCCTATGCATATACTGACATGTAAAGGGTCGTTACGTCCAAGAACGACGCCCCGAGGACCAGCTTAAAGGTCCCCTAGGAGATCCCAAACGTAGGCCATCGAAGCTGCCAGGCAGCCTAGATTTGAGAGCTGCTGCGCGACGCACAGCCAGCACTTGGTGGGAAAATTTGTCCCTGAAATACAGGGACAACACAACTTGGTGTCCCAAAATATTTTTCGGATCCATGATCTGAAAATTACCTCGTGATGCGCAACCAATTCCCAGATTTGAACACATCATTTTAAAGTCAAATTAGAAGTTTGCAAAGGGTCCAAATAGTGTAGAGTCTTTTGGAAACTTTGGGGATCATTTGTGGACTGATTTAGGTCATTTAAACCTCATTTCACCAATCATTTCAAACCCTGAAGATCCAATCAATAATCTCTCCAAAACTCTTCCTCCAAAAACCTCCATTTTCGAGAAGCTTCAAGCTTCAAGGGAGAAGACCAAGTTTTGAACATTTTCTACACCTAATTTGTGGGTTTCTTCATATTAAGGTATGGTAGTCATCCTTGAACCTTCTTTTATTCAAGGAACCATTTCAAAGAGATTTCCCTTTTTTAACTTCAAATTTCTTCATTCCTTGACTCTAACTATGGTTCATTGCATGAAAATGCTTTAATGATTTAAATGAGTTGTTCTTAGTTTTATATGATGATTTTAATGTCAAAACCCCAATGGGATCATGTATATTCTTCTTATCAACTTTTAACTTACAAAATGGGTATAATGAGCATGATTAGATAATATTAAAGTTGTTGTTTCTTGGTGGTTTAGTTGAGGATTATCTAATGACCTAACGACTATTTTATGATGAATTGTTGGATTAATTGTGGATAGGTGGTGAAAGGTTCGATGAATGGTAAGTTGGTTATGTTGCTTAATCCTTATTATGAAAACCTATTGAGTGGTATGGTCCACCATTGCTGGCGGTGTTTACTTGATGTTTATGAAGATATATGTGTATTGTTAAAATGGCCTTGTATGTATGATATGTGAAGTGAAGTGATGAGTTTGATATGCATAAGTATGATATTTTTAAGAAGTTGAAATGAGTATCGTGAAGGGTTTATGTCTAAATTAAGTATGCATTTGAAGTGTGAAGTATGATAACGTGTGAATTCTGATGAATGTGTGTTTGAGAATACCGAGAAGTCAATGATAGGAGTAATGGTTATTATGAGAAAGGTGTGCCCACATGTACTCACAAACACACACTTGAATGCATGAATGAAGTCAATGAATGAAAATGGGAGAGTTTAGGGTACACACTCAGTGAGTAAAGATGACGTGTCTAGACCATCCTTACTATTTCTAAGTATGAAAAAGGGGGATTTTGGGTAAAAACTTTTCTTGAGTTGAGATGAATTGTTTAGTAGCAATCTCACTATTCTCGATGAGATTTTTCGTGAGTTGATATTTGGTGTCCAATAATTATCTCTTAACCTAGATTCAATGAATGTTTAAGAATCCGTGAGGGAGTTAAGCTTAGCACCGAGAGGATTTGAACAATAAGTGGGTACACTTCAGGAGTAGAGATGTTGTATTCAATGTACTTCTTCAGATGGGTGCTCCTTGTTAGTAGAGAATGAGTTACTTAGTAGCAATCCTTATCCCTTAACTATGAACCCGCGTAGGTGTAGCTATTGGCGAATCCATGTAAAGGCTAAAGAATATGACCGTACCTTAGTCAAGTAGGCATCCCTCATTTAGTAAGGAAATTACTGGGATTCGATGTCAAGCTCTCATGGTGTATATCGGATAAAGTTGCCCTCACAAATGTATGTAAATGAACTAAGTCCAGTTAAGGGTGTAATACTTAGGGTAGGTGGTGGAATGGGATGCCACCTATCAATTGCACAAGTGGACATTTGGAGGGAGTCTTGGTTTGTCCTTATATGAAATGTAGGAATGGGTCATGATATGATGCAAATGGAAGTAATGTGATTTTATGTTTGACGTTAAGGAAGCATGTTTATGTTATGACTTGTATGATGAAATCTTAGTATGTGATGAATGTGATGTGCCTATACTAAGGTTATTGCTAAGGAGCACTAAGTCTAAGTTGTAGTATGGAATGATACTTTCACATTGCTGCAAGTGTAAACTCGGGGGTTTCCTTGGAGGATGGTTCTTAAGTGGAGTTCCAATGTATATGTATGTTTCTATAGTGTCTTTGATATTGAATGAAGACTTTTATAAATGAAATGAAGTATGCTTATCCTTAGTAGTCTTAAGGCTCTTAAGTAGGCATTGAGGAGATTGTATGGGCAGGTTCCTTATGTCATACTTTGGTGAGCCTTAAAATAACTTAGGATAGGAGTAGTTCATGTTTCATTTTTGGGTTTACTGTGTATGCTCCTATGTTAAGAAAAATTGATGTTTTACCTTATGTGTTAAATGATGATACTATATGATGTTTTATAACTTAATTCATTATTTTTCTTAATAAAATATTATGACCTGTATGTTTCAACTAAATTGTCCCTTTATGCATAATTTTATATAATGCCATACTTAGTACAATGTTTGTACTAACCCCATACTTTTTTATACTCTATAAGTATAGGTTGGTGGCAATTTGAAGGGTAGAAGGCAAGCTTGGGAATCAACTCTCTCAAGACTAAGTATGTCCTCATATATTTGAGGGCATAGTCTTTATTTCTCTAGTTCTTCTTTCAGACTTGTATGTGACTTATTATGTATTCTCTTTCAATGTAAAGGGTAGTCTCCCTAAGATATTTATGTTGTGTCTTTAAGATTGGCTTGTGACAACGAGTCTTATTCCTTATCTTTATAAAAGAGTTTTCTTATTATTATATTCTTGTGAATAGTTTTAATTCTGCAATACTTTTTATATCTTATGTAACGAATGATAGCTAAGAGGCTTGTGCAGGACCTCCAAGAGGTTGAGTACGCCGTGTTCCGACCAAAGAGTTGCCCTTACTTCTAGGGTGTACTTCGGGTCGTTACAAACATGGTATCGGAGCATAAGGTATTGGGAAATAGTTTCGGGTCCAAAGTCTCACAAGCCACGTCTAGTAGAGTCTTATTCATTGGTGTGAGTCGCGACATATCTATGAGTGAGAGGCTATAAAACGTTTCATTACTCTTGTTTCGTGACATACATCTTAACTCCATATTATCTCTCTCTTAATTTCCCTTGTCCGGTGGTCTTCTAGATATGATTGCTTGGAAAGGGGTGACATTGAAAGGTTTGAGGGAGAAAAGGTGAGTTTTGATGCTTATTGTCTTATTGTAACTAGATGACACTACTAGAAATTAGGCCTATGGCAACGGATTTTTTACAACGCTTAAGAAAATGTTACTATAAAGGGTCGATTGCAACAATTTGAGCCGTTGCCAAAAGTATTGGATATTATTGCTAAGACTATGTAATAAATCCGTTACCATTGTGTAAAAATCGTTGCAACAGATATACACATTGCTACGATTATGATAATCGTTGCCATAAAGTTATCTATGGCAACATTAATGCGAATATTTTTCTATTGGAACAGTTATTGAATTCCTCCATAATTTCCCACTCTTATTTTGGTTGAACCCGCCAAACGCTTTTCATTCAATTTTAAAAAAAATTAATTTTGTAAATACAATTTACTTTTTCTCTTTATCAGATATACATACAAAAGAGGAAATCAATGCTCTCCCTCTCTTCGACAAACATAATACAAAAGTTGTCACTCTTCGTCTGTTTGACCTAATTCTTAATCCTTTTGTGGAGCAGACGAAGTAGAAAAAAGAGTAAACCAATAGAAGACAGAAGATATGGAGCTTGGCAGGAATATTATTTTATGGTAAGTTCTTCATATCTGTCATTTTAGGGCAAACATAATCCAATTTTTTTTCCTTCGAATCTAAACCCACTTCCCTCTTCAAACCTCTTGTGAAATCTAATCAAATGGAGGATTGTATGTTTTCTTGTAAAATCTAAGTAAATTAAGGTTTTGTTCTTCAACTATTGGAGGTTCTGTCCTTTGATCTTTGAGGTTTTAGTTGAATATTCTACACGTTTGAGATTTTGAGGTTTTCTTTTTGAATGTCTTGTTTTATTTTTAATGTCTGGGTGTGGTTAGTGTATTTGATGCAGTTCTCTAATTTTTGGGGTTTTTACTATTAAGTTTAAGATATTGTAGGTTTAATTTTTTGTTGGAGTTATGGTGAAATTGAACTATCTAGACTATATTTAACTTGACATTGATGTTGTATTTCTTGCCCGTGAGTTATTCAACTAGGTTTGAATACCCTTGTATCATTGATTTCACCTCGCACTTGAGTAGGATGTCAAAAATTCACTTTTTTTTTATTGTTGAAGATTTATGTTAAAGCAACATGAAACAAGAGATAAAGTAACATGAAAATGGAATAAACTAAAATTTGCTAGTGGTTCGAAAAGTGATAGTCTCTGCCAATCATCACCATCTAGAGCACTACACCATCTACTCCGCCATCACTTCCTCCCTCCGCCCCAGTCCGCCATGTTCGCTTGATCTATATCCATGGTTGTAACTTGTAAATGTTCCCCATTTTTTTGCATTTCTCAGTTGGATTCTTTCCGGTTTATCGATGTAGATAAGTTGTTGTGAAGCTCCATGGGTGGATAATTTCTTGGATATCATCATCATAGTTCTGATTTTCCCCTTTTTTTCTTTACTGATTTATTCTAATTGTTGAAGTACCTCTTCTTTTTGCTCCATTAAATTATAAAAGTGCTATTGTTTGACATTATTTTAGGTATATTTTCTGTTATAATATCATGTAGCATGTGTGGTAACTTTTCTATTGTTGATCCTTTGTTGATTTCTTCTTGAAATGGACTTGTATCTGCTCATGAATTATAAAATAATTATTCACTTTGTTATCTTTCTCTTGATTCTCAAATTTGGTACTTCCAGTTTGTCCAAATTGAGAAAATTCCTCCACTGTGATGGTAACTCTCGAAATGAATATGTTGTTTCCATCCTTCCACCTCAAATGCATGATTAGCTATATAGTAGGCTAATGAAGTCCCCTCTCTATATATGTGTTCAATGTCTATTGTCGCGTCTTTCATGAGAGCTAGAGAGTCTTCCACAATAACTTTAATATTCAAGGGTATCTCTCATTTTGCTTGTAGTATATTTTTCAGATATCTCTTGTGCTTGTGGATAGATGAGGTTATGTTCTTCATCTCTTAGGCAATAAACATAAGAACTCTTGCCTAGATTGCCTTTACTTGCACCATCTATGTTACACTTGATGTTATTTGCATTTGGGGGTTTCCAATCATCCACTTATAATCAATCTGTCTACTAATCCTCTAAGAATTATACCATGTCTTACCAGTTGTTGGGGAATTGTTTCAAACATGGAAAAATTTCGTTATAAATTGTCATACATTTAGAGTAACCTGATAAACAACTATGTTATATGTCATGTTTCCCTAGGTCCGATGATATTTTTTTATTCCAACTTCTCATAGTATTATTGCAGGCATAACATTCATAATTTGTTGAAGCTTATGACCTATCAGTGTTGTCCACCGTGTTTGTAGCACTTGATTTAGATTCTGTCCTTCTAAGCTTCAACCTGCATATTGACCAACATAAACCTATGATTTCCTTAGTTTTTATGATTGTTATAGGTCTGTAGCAATAGTTTAAAGAAAACACAAATCTAAAAAAATTCACTTTTGAAGATAGTTCTTCCTTGATTTCTTATTATAAAAATCAGTAGGTGCTCAGTCACCACAAGAAGCTATGCAACCGTTGAATTGTCCATCTTCTAGCAAAAAATAATTAAGGTATGTCATTTATTCTTTTTCTTCTTCTTCACTTAATTATTTAATCCATCTTCAATTATAGCCGTTCCAATTGAATGTTGAGTTTTCTACTCACTTTTTGTTTACAACATTATCTCGATCAGGACCCTGTTTTGAGTATTTGAATTATTGTTCTGTCATTAATTTGCCATCTTCAATGGTGAAATTATTGTGTTTCTTATTTGTTAGTGAAATTGTTCGACGGTTGAAAACAGTAAATATTTAGCATTAAAGGGTTGGCCTATTGTTGACTTACATGAACTGTTGTTGTAAGTGCTAGTTTGTGGAAAATTTGTGTATGTATCTAAGATGATGTTTGTTCTTATGCGAAGATTAGTAACTTTTTGTTAGTTTAAATTAAGGATCATCCTCGCTTGACTTGGCAGATCTGAAAGACCATGAATCTCAAACCGGCCTATAGTGTAAAAAGCCATGTTGGCTACATAATTTGCAAGCGCATTTCCTTCTCTGTAACTTCTGTGCTTAGATTATGTTGGATTTGTTCTATGGAGGATATTGGTTTTTCATGCCGGTGAAGCCCTATTTTGAACTAGCCATTTGTTGGTCTTGAACAACCATTATAACTTCCATGGCTTGAATTAAACTAGTTATGGTGAATTGGAAGGGTTTGAATAAAGTCTTAACGTTCTGTCCCTTCATATTTTGTTTTTAAAATTCCTTCTGTTGAATTTTATTTGAGATATTATTGTATACTTTGGTACACTGCTAATATTGCTATACTTGAGTGTCATGTTTATTTTATTGTATATTCCCCTTGAATGTGTCTCTTTAATGTGTCTCTCTTTCAATACAAAGCTATATTACCAATTTTTGAGCCATTTGTATTGCCAAACCAGCCCTGCACCCAGTAAAATAAAAACAGTTTCCATTTGAGACAATTCAGGTTGCTGGATACAACTTGCATTTTCCAGCAAGCAAAAAAAAAGTAAAATATTTCTGTCAAAGACTAAAACACATGCTGCTTAAATTGTTTGACTAACTAAAGGTTACTTAATAATAAAAAGTTTACACTTTTGGCACATTACATATGTTCGATAAGTCATAGGTGATTAATTATATAAATTGGTTATTATTGTATTGTTTTTCTGTGTAATTGTGACTAAGTGGGAATAAAGACATGTAATGATTCTGTCTTTCACATTTTCTATTTGGTTTCACTGTCTTTTGATATTTTCTCTGTTACTAAATTAATTTTTCGAATGTGTTTTTGAGATGATTTGTTCATTGTGTGAAGTTGAGTCATAAGACAGGAATATCTTTTACATATTCTCCTCCTCTGTTTCCCTCGTATCCAAAAAAAAATTATACCCTGTTAATGCACAAGTGTCAGATGATTTCTTTTCATCTGGAGAATACAAGTTGAAAGTTCTTATCTTGTGACTGAAACAACAAGTGATGTGAGGCCCTTTTAATTATGAACTCAATACGTAATGGTCCATCCCTCTACTCCTATCCGTTTAAATATCAAGGCAAAACATTAAGTGCACCTTGAAATTGAATAACTGTCCTAGGATTAATCTCACAGGTAATAGCTAGAGTTCTCTCATATTAAACTTCTTGAATATTTTATTATAGCATAAGTTGGAACATGGTACCCACCATCAATTGTTCCAATGCTTCAACATTCAATCACATAATTATATCAAACATTGGTAACTTATAAAAAATTCCTCCCCATATCCTCAAAAACTAGAAGCGGAATGTTTTCTCTAGTTGAACAATGTACAAAGGTATACTAAAAATCCCTCAGAACATAGGACTATCATGGATGAGAAAATAGAATACGATAAAACTCCAGATTGAAAAGAAAACTAGAACATATTACCGCAACATCCTACTTCACAACTTTGTCTGAAGCAGCACAATACCAACAGGGATGACCACATCCATGTCTAAACGAGAATGAACTTTCTGAAATGATTTGTCCAAAGCCTGGTATTTCGTATAAGGTGGTTTTGAGATGATGCGTTCCTTTATTTGGTTGAAGTTTAATTTTTCACAAGAAACCAAACTTATATTCTTCATCCCCATTTGGAAAAAAGATAATTATAGTTGTTCTTTTCATAATAGTTATATTGGTTGTCCTGTTTTTCATTGTTGGTCTGCTCCGTTTGCTAGATAGATTTTAATCACCTTTCTTCTTCAGATTCTTTGCCAAAACAGTTACGATAGTTATTCCATTTACATGTTTTTAGTTTAAATCAATAAATTATTGATGTGTTACTTGTCTTCTTTTACATAGAGGTTATTGATCCTAAAAAGCCCTTTGATTGTGTTGTTTGTTTGTGTGAATTCTCTGATAAGAATAAATTGAGATTGCTCCTTACTTGTAGCCAGGCTTTCAGTATCAACTGTATTGATACTTGAATAATCTTACCTTCCATTCCATTAGTTTTTTCTTTTTTTCTTTATGCATTTTTGATTGAGTAAATGAAATGTTTGATTATTTCACTTACATTGATGTGGAGTAGATCGAGAAAAAAAATTAATTACGTAAACTTGAACTATACTTCTTCAACATTTTCACTCAATAATCATTTATTTTTCTAGGCTTTTATAGGGGAGAATATAAGAAAGGGGATTATGAAAGAAGTGATGACGACCTTGCTTGATCTAATTGATTGAAAGATGTAGAAACCGATTGTTTTATCTCAACTATTTTTCTTCTTGACACTTTGAAACCTTTGTTAAGCTAAGATATTTTGTTTTAATTTCTATTAGTATGGAACTTGTGCAAACTATTAAAAGCATGTGTTTTTGGTATATATATTTTAAATTTACGGATACTGTGATGACTATGATATTTCGAAATATATATGTGAATCGGCTATATATAATTAGTCGCTTTTTTACGTGATTTGACTTAGAAAAGTTTTTTATGAATTTTTTTTGATATTTATATATATAATGCTCAGAAACCTGAACTATTGGCACATATAACGAAAAACTTTAGATTTATATAGATGGGTGCAATAGAAAATAAAAATGTTGCAATATCAATTAAAATTGTTTCCATAATTTTTAAAAAGTGTTGGCATAAGAACAACATATTGCAACATACTCTATTGCAATGGTTGCTAACACTTACCACAACCCCTGTTGCAACAGTTGTAAACTTTTACAACTGTTGAATATTATAGTGCCTATAAATGGAGGGAAAACCGTTGCAATAGCTGTTCCTATAGCAACGCTTTCAGGAATTGTGACATTAACTGTTGCAATAGAGCTATGGTAACACGAGAAGATGATAAAGTTGCCAAACTGTTGTTGTAGCTCTATGGCAACAATTTGAGGTCCTATTGCAACATATATGAACCCTTTTTTGTAGACCGAAATTCTAGTAGTGTGAGTAGTTGTAAAGGTGAGTTTGGAAGATTGTGATATGATTCCATATGTGGCTATGTGTGATCTATGAGATTGCAAATATTATAATGGAAATTGTATTGTGGTGTAGTTCTAGCATGATCAGAGTTATATTGGTAGAATGAAGTACATTTTAGGGATGATGAGTTATCTTGTAAGCTATGTGCATTAATAGTAGAAAGCTGTTGTGTAGATGTGAGGAGTGTTGGAGGAATGCGATAATAGAAGAGTGGGAAGTTTCCCTTTTGAATGAGTAATGTTTTATAGTTTTCCTTATGTTGGGTTGAAGTTCCTCGGTAGGTTAACTCTAAGGAGGAAAGGTAGTATTTTCACCTAGTAAGGTAGTTATGAAGTTATGCTAGCAAATTGTAGAATCTATATAGTAAGATTGTTGGTTTTCAAATGAGTCTATATTAATGGATGGAAGGATAAAGAGGGAGATTTTATTCCATGAGATGAGTTATGTGGTGTCTAAAAGTTGAATGAGGTGATCCTTAAGAGTGTTTGTCCAAGATAAAATCCTAAGAGGAGGGTGTTATGTGTGACTTGTAAGGTTGATGTTTAGTCTTGATGTTCACAAGTTAAGGGTAGTATGAGTTCACACCTTTTGAGAGGTATAGTGGAGCCTTGAAGTATGAGACCTTGAAGATGGCTTTACCCTAAGTAGTTGAGAATGAGTTGAGTAGAAAGGTAGTTCATATCCTTATCTTTCCCTCTATTCTTACTAAAGTTTGAGGCTAAAATTCTTGGTAGTTTTGTATGCTTTGGAGTCTTGCATTAGCATGAGTTTCATATCTCCTTATGTTATGAGTTTCATTGACAGTGTGATGCTTTGGCATGCTCTTAATATTATCATAGTAAATGAGTAGATTGGTAGTTAATATATATTTCCTTTATAATATGTACTCAATTGCTTGCGTGTATGTGCCAATGTATGATTTGAAGGTTATTGCATGTAGAGGTTTTAAATGATGTGATGAACATTTCTAATGTTGGAGAAGGTATTTCCTCTATAGATGAAATGAAAATGATGAAGTGAGTGTCTACTTTGAATTATGGAATTTGTTCCTAATAGCTTATGTTTCTTAACATGCTTAATGATATGAAGTTTGTATTCCATGTTAGTTCGGTACATTAACTATGAATGTTATGACCTTGATGATATGTGTGGTATACTGTTAGTTGTGTCGTTAAAGTCCTCGGAAGTGTTTAGTGTCATTTGAGGACGAATGTTGTTCTAAGAGGGAGAGATTGTAACGAGCCTAAAAATGAGATACGTAAAACAAGATCTTAACATGTGTTTAATAAGTTAATAATGTATTAAAACAGTGTATTTAGCAATAGAAGTTAGTTGTTAAAGTTTGGAAGTTTTTGGAAGTCGAACGTCCAAGGCGTCCTGAAAATAGTCGAAGTTGAACTAGTGTGTTGCAGTGTTTTGTAGTGATTTTTTGGGGGTATGGTTTGAGGATGAAATGGAGTATCAATGGTTCCTATGCGTAGAATGACATGTAAAGGGTCGAAATGTCCAAGAACGACGCCCCGAGGACCAGCTTAAGGATCCCCGAGGAGGACCCAATCATGGGCCATCGAACTTGCCATCAAGCCTAGATTTAAGAGCTGCTGCGCGATGCAAATCAAGCACTTGGTGGGATAATTTTGCCCTTCGACGCGGGGCTAACACGAAACTTAGTATCCCAAAATATTATCCAGAACCAAGATCTGAAAATGACTTCGCGACGGGTAGCCAAGTCCCATATTTGGCCGCTTCGTTTTTAATTCAAATTAAAAGTTATTAAAGGGTCCAATTAGTGTAGGGGTCTTTTGGAAACTTTGGGAATAATTTGTGGACTTATTTAGGTCATTTTAAACCTCATTTCACCCACCATTTGAAACTCTAAAGATCAAATAAAAAATCTCTCTAAAATCCTTCCTTCAAAAACCTCCATTTTCAAGAAGCTTCAAGCTCCAAGTAGAAGAAAAATTTCTTCCTGTTTTCTTCACCAAATTTGTGGTTTTCTTGATATTAAGGTATGGTAGTCATCCTTGAACCTTCTTTCATTCAAGGAGCCATTTCAAAGAGATTTCAAAAAGGATTTTACCTTCAAACTTCTTTATTCCTTGACTATAAGTATGGATCTTTGCTTGAAAATGTTTTAATGATTAAAATGAGTTGCTCTTAGTGTAAAATGATGATTTTAATGTCAAAACCCCAATGTAATCATGTATATTATTTTTATCAACTTTTAGCTTACAAAATGGGTTTAATGAGCATGATTAGATAATGTTAAAGTTGTTTTTTGTTGGTGATTTTGTTAAGGATTACCTACTGCCCTAAGACTATTTTATGAAGAATTGTTAGATTAATTGTAGATAAGTGGTGAAAACTTGGATGAATGGCATGTTGGATTTGTTGTTTAATCGTTATTATGAAATATTCTTGAGTGGTATGGTCCACCTTTGGTGGCGGTGTTTACTTGAAGTGATGAGATATACGTGCATTGTGAAAATGGCCTTGTAAGCATGATACGTGAAGTGAGGTGATGAGTTTGATATGTATGTAAATGATATGTTTTAGGAGGTTGAAATGAGTATCTTGAAGGGTTATGTCTAGATGAAGTATGTATTTGATATGTGAAGTATGATAATTAGTGAATTGTGATGAATGTGGGTTTTAGCATGTCTTGAAGTCAATGATATGAATAATGGTTATTATGTGAAAGGTCTGCCCACATGTACTCACATGCACACACACTTTAATGCATGAATGCAGTCAATGAATGAAAATAGGTGATTGATGGTTAGACACTCTTCGTGAGTAGAGATGAGGTGTAGACCATCCTTATTATTTCTAAGTATGAAAAAGGAAAATTTTGGGGTGATCACTCTTCCTGAGTAGAGATGAAGTGTTCAGTAGAAACCTCAATATTCCCAATGAGCTTTCCAAAGATAGGTTGGAGGTTTGATACCCTTAGTGGGTTGAGATGTGTTGTTCAATAGTTATCTCTTAACCTAGAGTAAATCAATGTGTAAGACTCCGTGGGAGAGTTATGCTTAGAACTAAGAGGATTTGAAGAAGATGTGGGCACACTTCCTGAGTTGAGAAGTTGTATCCAATTTACCTCTTGAGATGGGTGCTCTTCGTTAGTAGCAAATGAGTTACTTATGTAGATATTGGCGAATCCATGTAAATGCTAAAGAATATGACCATCCCTTAGGCAAGTAGGGATCCCTCATCCTCTAAAGTGTAGTACCGCGATTCCATGTCAAACTATCTGGTCTATGTCAGTTAAAGCTAGATTCGACAAATGTATGTAAATGAACTAAGTCTTATTAAGGGTGTACTACTTAGGGTAGGTGGTGGAATGGGGCAACCTATAAATTTCACAAGTCGACATTTGGATGGAGTCTTGCTGTGTCCTTATATGAAATGTATGAATGGGTCATGATATGATGCAAATGAAAGTGGTGTAATTTTATGTTTAACGTTAAGGAATCACGTTGATGTTATCACTTGTATGATGAAAGCTTAGTATGTGATGAATGTGATGTGCCTACACTATGGTTATTCCTAAGGAGCACTAAGTGAAAGTGGTAGTATAGGATGGTACTTTGACATTGCAGCAAGTGTAATTTCGGGGTTTCCTTGGAGGATGGTTCTAAAGTGGAGCTCCTAAGTATATGTATGTTTCAATAGTGTATTTGATATTGAATGGTGACTTGCATAAATGTATGAAGTATGCTTATCCTGAGTAGTCTTAAGGATCTCTAAAGTAGGTATTGAGGAGATTGTATGGGCAATTTCCTTATGTCTTACTTAGGTGAGCCTTTGAATAACTTAGGATAGGTGTAGTTCATGTGCAATTTGTGGGTTTACTGTAATTATGCTCCTATGTTAAGAAAAATTGAAGTTTTAGCTTATGTGTTAAATGATGATGCTATATGATGTTTTGTAACTTAATTCATGAAGGTTTTTATCAAAAAACATGACTTTTATGTTTCAACTAAATTTCCCTTTTTGAACAATTTTGCATAATGCCATACTTAGTATAATTTTATTACTAACCCCATACTTTTCAATATTCTTTAAGTATAGGTTGGAGGCAAGATGAAGGGTAGAAGGCAAGCTTGGGACACTCTCAACACTAAGTATGTCCTCATATATTCGAGGGCAGAGTCTTTATTTCTATAGTTCTTCTTTTAGAATTGTATGAGACTTATTATGTCTTCTTTTTCAATGTAAAGGGTCGTGTCTCTAAGATATTTATGTCGTATCTTTAAGATTCGCTTGTGACGACGAAAATTATTCCTTATATTTATAAAAGAGGTTTCTTATTATTATATTCTTGTGAAAAGTTTTTATTTCGCACTACTTTTCATATCATGAATGATATTTAAGAGTCTTGTGCAAGACCTCCAAGAGGTCGAGTACGCCGTGTTCCGACTGAAGGTTTGCCCTAACTATTAGGGTGTACTTGCGAGTCGCTACAATGCCTTTGCATGTTTGATGTCCAAATTGGTTTGTGAGGACCCTAATACCTAGCTTACCATGCATAGGGGTTTAACGTCCGGGTACGACTCCACCTAGGACACACATGAAGCCCTAGAATAGGACCACATTTGAAAAGAATGCTTCCAAGCAATGTCACATGACGGCTCGTCAAAGGGTCTCTTACCCAAACAATGGACCCCATCATAAGGCGTCCTTTAGACGACAATCCGTGATTTAGATGACGATCTGTCCTTTGGAGGGTCGTTTATTGGTCTACAAAAGATGCGGAGATGCGACCTAGCTTGGGCTGTTTTAGTAAATTCAACCCAAGTCTTTTATGAAGTATGAAAAGTTGTTTCATGTTTGTTTAGGTATTTTAATAAGGTTTAAACACTAAGACCTACAGTCTTAACTTTTAAAAACTAAAAACCCCTCCATCAAGAAAGACTCTCTCAAATCCCAATAGAAGCTAAAACTCAAGGAAGGGATAGGAGTGAAGGTTTTGGACATTTTCTTCACCAAATATAGTGGGTATCTTCATATAAAGATATGGTACTTCATCCTTGAACCTTCTTTCACTCAAATTGTCATTCCGAAGTCATTTCAAAAATGGTTTTAAACTCCAAAGTCTTCTATTTTCGATTCTAAGCATGAGTCTTTGCATGAAAATGGTTTAATAATTGAAATATGTTATTTTCAATGTTACTTGATGATTTTAAGGTCAAAACCCCAATGAACCCACGCTCATGAATATTATCAACTTTTGACTTATGGAATGTGTTTAGTGTATATTATTAGAAATTATTCGAGTTGCGTTTCTTATATTATATAATGGATTACCTACTTCCTTATTATGATTTATTATAATTTTTTGGTAAAATGTTGATTAAAGGTTGAAAAGGCTTGGATGGAGGGTAAGTTGATCTATCTTGCTTAGTTGTTTCGTGAATCCATCTTGAGTGATATGGTCCACCTTTGCTTGCAACGTTTACTTTAAGTATATGAATATGTATATAAATGTGTGTGTTTTTATTATGGCCTTGAAGGCGTAGCATGTGAAGTAAGGTGATGATTTTTATAGATATGCATGTGGTGTTCTATGAAGTTTTTAATGTGTGTCTTGGAGATATCATGTAAAAATGAAGTATATGTATAGGCGAAGCATGATGGTGTAAAGTATTATAGTGTGTGATTTATGATAAATGTAGTATGAGCATGTTTATAAGCAAATGTTATGAATATGGTGATTATGTGAAGAGTGTTTTCACATGTACTCACAAACTATGAATGAAAGAATGAAGTTTATGAAGGAAAATGGGGCATTATAGGGTAGACACTCTTCGTGAAAATAGATAACGTGTCTTGTTCATTCCCTACTATTCCTAAGGAACAATAATAATTAAAAGGGGGATTTTGGGGTTGACACTTATCGTGACCCTACCTAAGGCAAGTGGGGATCCCTCATCCGGTAGGGTTTAATACCGGGATTCCATGTCTAGCACTCATGGTCTATGTCGGTTAAAGTTAGCCCCTGCTAATGAATGTTATGAACTAAGTCTCCTTAAGGTTGTATTACTTAGGGTAGGTGGTGGAATGAGATGCTATCTATCCATTGGAACAAGTAGATGTTTGAAGGGAGACTTGGTGTGTCCTTATATGAAAATGTATGAATGGGTAATGATATGATGTTAATATATCTTGTATGATGAAAGCTATATGTATGATGAATGTGATATGCCTAGTCTAACGTAATTCTAAAGGAGCACTAAGGTGGAAGTAGAGTACGGGATGCTACTTTCACATTGCACTAAGTGTAACTTTGGGGTTGTCTTGGAGGATGGTTTTTATGTGAAGTTCATAAATGCATGTATGTTCTTCTACTATCTTAGTAATGCATGTTGACTTGTGAAATGAAATGAAGTATGCTCATCTTTGTTAGTATAATGATCACTTAGGTTTATTGAAGAGATTGTATGGGGGTGATCTCTTCATGTCTTACCTAGGTGATCTTAGGATAACTTGGATAGGAAGGAGTCTTTATGATAAATGAGCTTACTGTAAAATATAACTTTATGGTGAAATTATGGAAGTTTTACCTGATGTTCTAAATGGTTATTTATATGATGTTTTATGACTTGTTTTATAAAGGTTTTACTTAAATAGCATGAAAGGCTTATTTCAACTAAAATGTCCTCTTTTCCATGATTTTGCATACTACAATACTTAGTACAATGTTCGCACTAACCCCATAATGTTATATATTCTATGAGTATAGGTGAATGCAAGTGAAGGTTATTAGGAAGCAAAAATTGGGAAGTTTAATCTCTCAAGAATGGTTTGTCGTCATATATTAGAGGACATAGACTTTGTTTCATTAGTTTCTTATTTTGATACTTGGTATGTTTTCTTTCAATGTAAAGGGTCGTGACCTTAAGATATAAAGATGTGTCTTTAAGTTGGCTTGTGATGATGGAACTTGTTCCTTAGTTTTATAAAAGTAGTTTATAACTATTATTGTTGTTAAAAGTTTTAATTCGCACTACTTTCATACCTATGTAATGAATGATAGCAAAGAGGCTTGTACAAGACCTCCGAAGTGTCAAGTATGCCTTGTAACTTCTAGGGGGGGCTCCCCGGTCGTTAAAAACATTGTATCAGAGCATAAGGTTTTTGGAAATAGTTTAGGGTCCTGTAACAATTTGAAAGTTCATGACATAGTATAGATCCTTATATGATGAAAAAAAAACTAAATACAATGTTTATAAGCCTAAATTAATGTATTGAAACTATGTAAGAAGTATTAGAGACAAAACATTAAAGAAAGACCTGGAATTGAACTAGTAGACGTTCCTATGTTGGTGAAGTTTTGAGAGTGTTATATGAAGTCTAATACTTTTAACAAGACTTTAACTAGTTAAATAAGGTTTATAGGGTAAAAATTTGCATTCACAACTCCCCAAGGACAACCATAAGGGTCCACGATATGGACCCGAATATTGACAAGCAGGCTGCAAAAGTACTCGCGATCAGCCAAGATGTGGAGTCCTTTGGGCATCTCGCAGCTAACACTATGTGGGAAATCTTTTCCTCGAAACCCGTGGCATTCACGATGTTCACTGCCCCAACCCGGATTTTGGAAAAAAATAATTAGAATTGCTCCCGTGACGCGCAGCTACTTCCCATATTCGTTCGCGTAGGTTTTAAGTCAATTGACTTCCCAAAAAGACTCAATTAAGTGAGAGGTACTTTGGGTAATTTAGGGGATGACTATATATTGATTCAGGATCAATATTAAGTCATTTTTACCCATTCAAATAAATTCCCTAAAGCACTCTCACTTCTCTCTAAAAATTCTCTCTCTACTCAACCTGCATTGAAGAGCAAATTTTGAGCTTGAAGAAGAAGGCCAATTAATAATGTTTTTCACTTCAATTTCGTGGGAAATCATAAATTAAGGTATGGTGATATTGATTCATTAATTAGTTTCTCCATGAAGACCTTCGATACTTCTAATTTAAAATTCAATTTTGCGACCAAAAGCTAGGCTTTTGATCTAGCCTTGAGATCAATTCAAAATCATTTTATTTATGTTATATACCTTGAATTATGAATATATTGGGATTAGTTGATGATTTATATTGTGAAAGTTTTCAAAGAACACATGTACAACCTATGACCTAATTTATTGAATGTTGATGGGTGAATTGAGTACATATGAACATGATGCATTCTAATTGATTATTATCTAATAATAGAATCTAGTTTTAATGCCTACTGTGAGGTAGAGGGGGGGGGGTCAGTATTCTTGATTCCTAACCTTGAATAAAGGGGAAATGCTAGGGTTTGTATATACGATGAAGATTTTTTTGCATACACTTTGAATTTGATTGCAAGGTACATGGCTTATGAAAGGATGCATAGGAAGTAATTGGAATGTTTTCATTCTTTTGAACATTAACAATTGTGTGGAATAAATTATGTATAATGTAGTTTATTTCTTGTGTTGATTGAAAGTATAGTCCTCATGAAAAAAGTATAATTGAGATTGTAAATGTGCTACTTACATATGTATATTGATTCTAGGATGAAAGTAAATTATCAGCTAATGAATCTAAGAAAATTATGTTGAATTGTATTGAAAGAAGATGGATTACGCTTCACACATGTAGATACAATTAGACAATGTTATTAATGTTGGGAAAGTATACTAAGCACCGAGAGGATATAAAAAATGAGGAAAACACCCTTCAATTAATGGAAGAGGTTGGGTCATCCTAGTGATACTCATGAGAAGGGGACTCCTTCGCTAATGCATTAGGTAGAACCTTAAGAAGCAATCTCCCTATCCCTTAATTATGTGCCCCCGTAGGACTTAGCTAGTGGATCCACATAGTAGCTAGTATGTAGGTTTTACTAAGTAGAACACCCTTTTTCTGTGTGGGTATTTAAGACACCATATTCCATAAAAGCTCTCATGATCTATGTCGGTTATGGTAGATATTCCCTTGATAATAAAACATCAAAAAAAGAATGATCTAGCCTATGATATCCTAATAAGTGGACAGTGTTAAAGTAGGGGTATTGGACTTCATTTGTTCATTCCACTAGTGTACTTTGAGGGATGTCATAGGGAGTTCTTTGTAGTCATGAAGTAATATGAGAATATGTAAGTTGTGTTTATATTAAATGAAGCGAACATATCCTTTTATCCAAACGTTTCTCATGATGTACGTATTTCACTTATGATTATTGGTGTGTGATAAATGTAAATGTATTATGTGTGGCCAAGGTGGTTTCTATGGGAATTCTTGGTAGGGTTTGTATTATGGGATGCTAACTCTACATTTCACAAGTGGACCCTAGGAAGTTCGAAGGTCATGCCTCCATTGTAGTTTCAGATATTTTGGGATATTCTTTCATGTGTTGTCTTGATGATATAAATGGCTTCCAAACACCTCATAAATGCATACTTTACGTGTAAATGTCCCCTTTTCATGTTTAAATAGTTTTTATATATTTGTCCATACTTATTTCATTAACAGTACTAATCCCTTTCTCCGTTTTATATTATGATTTTAGGTTCCGGCTAATTGTTTGCTTCTACATTCTTGAAAAAAGCTTGTACTTCTATTCTCCTATATATTGCGGTAGGTCCTCATAGATTCGAGGACAGATGCACTAGTGGAGACTTTATGATATCTTTATTGATGTAATAGACTTAGTAATCTTCAATTATGTACCTTTTTTCTAATAGACTATTGTGTCTAAAGGGATAAGCACCCTATTTGTAGACTTGTGTTGAACTCATATAATTAGATGGTTTTGTGAGACAATATTAGAATATGATCATGAATCACTTATATTGCTAAATGAGGAGTCTAAGTAAACTTCATAATCGAGGAGTCTATGTAAACTGCATGTACATATGTGAGAAGTCTAAGTATACTTCCCTATATATAAAAGTTTTGCCTTTTTCGCATTATTTCTAGTTCATTATGCCATGATGATTATGCTAAGAGGCTTGTACGAGGCCTCTTCGAGGTCAAGTAAGCCAGTAACGTCAGGGGGTACTCCCTAGTCGTTACAAACATTGAATTTTAGCATACGATTTTGGGATGATAATAGGGTTGATGTCACACAACCACGTCAAATAGAGTCTTATTCATAAATGTGAAGTGTGCCACCTTTATGAATAGGAGGCTATGAGATGATTTGGAACCTTCCTTTCTTAAATATCTATGATCGTTCTTGTAGTCTTAACACTATGTATTAAACTCTTTCTTTCTAATCCATTTCTTGTGCTTATAGGCCATGAATACAAGAAGTATAATGCTAGGAGGGTCGAAGAGAAGAATGTGAATGAGGCGGTTCCCCCTCCGGCTCCTCAAAACCTCAATTCCCTATTGAAGAAGGGGATATGTCTAATGTTGAGATAAGGGCTTCCATCCATAGTTTGACCCAAGTCTTGGCTACTCAAGTTGCAATAGATGCTATGGTGCAAGTGAATCCTAATGCTAGCACTGCCTCTTTATGGATAAGGTATTTCACAAGGATGAATCCCCCTACATTTATTCTTTGGATTAAAAGTGGAAGAAGACCTGCAAGCGTTCATATATAAAGTATTCAAGGTGGTAGTTGCCATAGGTGTGACCTCCAAAGAAACGACGGAACTTGCTGCGTGTCAACTCAAAAATGTTGCTCAAGTTTGATATGAATAATGGAAGGTGACATGTCAGTTATAGAAGACCGAATTACTTGGGGGCCATTAAAACGACTTTCCTTGATATGTTCTGTCCCTTAGAACTAAGGGATACAAAATGCGAGAGTTCATCAATCTTCATCAAGGGAATATGAGTGCGAAGAAGTATAGCCTCAAGTTTACTCAACTAGCCATATATGCTTCGAGCATGGTTGTGGATTCAAGGGCCAAGATGAATAAGTTAATTATGGGTATATCCGATCTCGTGGTGAATGAATATAGGTCGGCTATGCTAATTCTAAGCATGGACATTTCTCATTCTATGGTCCATGTTGAAAAAATTGAGGAGAAAAAGCTTATAGAAGTTTGTAGAGAATTAAAGAGATCAAAGCCCATTGAGGGAAATTTTCTAAAGTTAGGTTTGAGATACAAGATAAACAAAGAATCAAAAAGAGGTTTTTAAATCAAAGTTCCTACAAAGCTCCAAAGCCTAATCAATGGAGGAAGACTACCCCTAAACCTCAAGGGGAAGGTAAGAGTGGCCCTTTGTGGAAATAACTATTTGTGCCAAGTGTTGTAAAAAGGATGAAGGGAAGTGTCTTGACGGTAAGGGTGTTTTCTATGGATGTGGAAAAATTGGCCACATATTGAAGATTGTCCAAACCATACGACCAAGGAGAGAGAAGGTACCCAATCTCCCACTAGTACTCCAAAACCTGGTGCTTCTAAAAAGAATCACTTCTATGCTCTTCGCTGTAGGGGTGATCAAGAGGAATCTCCCGATGTCATCATCAGAATGTTACTAGTGTTTTCCATTAATGTCTATGATTTATTAGATCCCGGTGCTACTGTATCGTTTGTAACCCCTTTAGTGGCCATGAACTTTCACATACTTCTTTATATTTTCCATGAACCTTTTTCGGTTTCTACCTGGGTAGTTATTCTGTACTTGTCAAAAGAGTTTATAGTTGTTGTCTTGTTTACATTGCCCAATACAGTCACATTGGTTCACTTGGTAGAACTTGATGTGTTGGACATTGATGTTATTTTGGAGATGGATTGGTTACATTCTTGTTTTACTTCCATTGATTGTGAAACCCGGGTAGTAAAGCTTCAGTTTTCAAATGACCCCTTGTAGAGTGGAAGGGAGGAATCCTAGCTCCAAAGAGTGTAGTCATTTCATGTCTTAAAGCTTTTAAGTTGAGTTCAAAGGGTTGTATCTATCATATAATGAGTGTCAAGGATCTCGAACAGGAGACCCCTCCTTTTGAGTTGGTCCTCATATTGAGGGAGTTTTCGAAAGTCATTCGCAATGACTTGCCCGAAATTCCTCGCAAACAGACATTTGACTTCTTCATAGACTTATTTCCTGATATGCAACCTATTTCAATTCCTCCTTACCAGATGGACCCGGATGAGTTGAAGGAGTTAAAGGTTCAACTCAATCATTTACTAGACATAGGTTCATATAACCAAGTATTTCACTTTTGGATGCTCCGGTATTGTTTGTGAAAAAGAAGGGTGGGTCCCTTAGGATGTACATTGATTACCGATAACTAAATAAGGTCACCATAAAGAACAAGTACCCTCTACCGAGGATCGATGATTTATTTGATCAACTCCAAGGTGCGAGCTACTTTTAAAAAATCAATTTGAGGTCGGAATATAATCAATTGAGAGTAAGAGAAGTTGACATACCTAAAATGACTTTTTGTACTAGGTATGGTGATTTCGAATTCCAAGTCATGTCTTTTGGTCAAAAAAATGCCCTTGCAGCTTTAATGGACCTTATGAATCGAGTCTTTAGAAACTATATTTATTTGTCTGTGATTGTCTTTATTGATGACATCTTGATATACTGTAAAAGTGAGGGTGACCATGTGCACCATTTGGTAATAGTTTTTGAAGTCCTCAAGGATTGCCAACTCTATGCTAAGTATTGTTAGTGCGAATTTAAGTTGAGATCATTTTCTTTTCTTGGTCATATTTTGTGTAGTGAAGGGGTAAGAGTAGATCCAAGGAAAATGGAAGTGGTCAAGAGTAGGCCTGGACCTTTGAGCCTACCGACAATCAAACCTTTTTGGGTTAGGCTGGGTATTATAGGATGTTTCATTGACGACCTTGACTCTAAAGAATTCTAAGTTTGTATGGTCGGAGAATTGTGAGAAATATTTTTGATTGTTAAACGATAAACTTACCTCTTCTTTCATATTGGCCTTACAAGAGGGCATGAAAGGGTTTGTCATATATTGTGATGCTTCTCGAGTGGGCTTGGGTTGTGTCCTCATGCAACTTGGCAAGGTAATAGCATATGCATCTAGACAACTCAAGGAGCATAAGAAGAACTACCCAACTCATGATCTTGAATTAATAGTTGTAGTGTTTGCCCTAAAAATATATAGGGAATATATATAAGGCGTATACGTTGATGTATTCACCGACCACAAGAGCCTTCAATATGTGTTCAATCAAAAAGAGTTGAACCTCCGACAAGCAAGGTGGTTGGAACTCTTCAAGGATTACGACATGAGTGTTCTCTACCATCCCAGAAAAGATAATGTTGTGAAGGATGATCTATGTTAAATGTCAATGGGTAGCATGTCTAATGTAGAAGAGGGTAAAAAAGAGCTAGTGAAGGATGTTCAAAGATTGGCAAGGTTGGGTGTTCGGTTAGAAGATTCTCCAAAAGGGGGTGTCCTAGTGAATCATAAATTTGCGTCTTCTTTGTTGGTAGATGTGAAGTCTAAGAAACAACTTGATCCTCTATTAATGGAGTTGAAGGGATAAGTTCATAGTAAGCACAATGAATCTTTCTCCCAGGGGGGATGGTGTACTTAGGTACCAAAGTAACTTGTGTATACCGAATGTTGATATCTTGAGAAAATAAATTTTTGAAGAAGACCATGGTTCCCGATATTCTATTAATCCGGGTGCCACCAAAATATATTGTGATCTTCAAAAGGTCTACTGGTGGGATGGTTTGAAGAAAGATTTAGCAAAGTTTCTGGCTAGGTCTCCAAATTGCCAAAAAGAAAAGGCCGAGCATCAAAGGTCGGGACGTCTAATCTAAGTAATGGACGTTCCTACTTTGAAGTGGGAAGATTTTAGTATGTACTTCGTTATTGGGTTGCCTCGAACTCAGAAGTAAAATGACTCAATTTGGGTTGGTGTGGGTAGGTAAACGAAATCTAGTAACATTATCCCCGTCAAGTCTACTTATTCGGGGGAGAATTATACCAGAATCTACATTAATGAGATTGCAAGTCTTCATGGAATCCCTTTGTCTATAATATCGGATAGAGGTGCACAATTTACTTCTCATTTTCGGAGATCTTTTAAAAAATGGTTGGGTACACAATGGAAGCTTAGCACCGCTTTTCATCCTCAAAAGGATGGTCAAGAGGAGCGTACCTTTCAAACCCTATTGGATATGTTAAGATCTTGTGTGATAGATTTCAAGGGGAACTGAGACGATCAAGTACCGTTGATTGTGTTCTTCAATGATAATAGCTACCATTTGAGTATTTCCATGGCACCTTTTGAAGCACTCTATAGTAGAGATTGTAGACCTTCGGTTTGGTGGTTTGATGTTGGTGAGTCTTCACTTCTTGGTCCTGAAATAATTTATGAAAGATTAGAAATGGTTCGGATGATAAGGGATAGGTTGAAAACAACCTATAGTCGGCAAAAATCCTATGTTACAATTGAACTCTTACAAATCAATGGTGTTTTGAGACAATATTAGAATATGATCAAGAATCCTTTATATAGGAGAAGTCTAAGAGAACACCATAATCGAGGAGTCTATGTAAACTCCATATACATTATGTGACAGGTCTATGTATACTTGACTATATATAAAAGTTTTAATATTTCCTCATTATTACTAGTTCATTATGCCATGACGATTATGCTAAGAGGCTTGTAGGAGACCTCTTCGAGGTCAGGTATAGCGGTAACGTCTAGGGGGTACTCCCTGGTCGTTTGGTCAAAATTCACACAAGCCATGTTTAATAGAGTTTTGTTCATCGGTATTAGTGGCGACACGTCCATGAGTGGGAGGCCATAAGGCGATAAAGTTTCACTTTCTTCATTACTCTTGTATCGTGCCAGAGAGCTTAAATCTATAAAATCTCTCTCTTATTTCCGTTGTCTATTGGTCTTCTTGATGTGATTGCTTGGAAGGATGATGTTGAAAGAATGGAGGGAGAAAAAGTGAGTTTTGATGCTTATTGTGGTTTTGTGACTAGATGAATATATGGGAAGGTGGATTTTGAAGATGGTGATGTGATGTAATTTATCGCTATGTATGATCTATGAGATTGGAGGTATAATGAAGTATATCTAGCATAATAAGTGTTAGAGTGGTTGAATGAACTCCTTTTGGGGACAATGAGTTATCTTATGGTTATATGCAATGACAATAGAAAATTAAAGAGTAGAATTGAGGAATGTCGAAAGATTGTGGTAAATTGTAAGATTTGAAGGTGGCCCTCTTGTGTGGGTAATGTTTCATAGTTGTACTTGTGTTGTATTGATGTTCTTGTGTAGATTTAATCCTAAGGAGGTCAAAATTGTATGCCTACCTAGGAAGGTAATTGTGAATAAATGGTTGATGTAACACAGTTGATGTAACACCTCTAAAATGACTAAGGTGAAACTACAGCCTAAAACATATGTCGTAAGGTCCTAAAATGGTTTATAATGATGTTTATATTCAATGTCTAATGTTTTGTGATATTTGGAGTTCAAACTTCCAAGAACATCCATGACGTTCGCAAGATATCCCTTTAAACTTGCTTGTACATTTAGGTGTGACTTTGAAAGTTTTTTTTTTTGGTTGCAATTTACATGAGGGGTTCCTTACATTTGTACGAGTATAGTTGAGTTTGAAACGTCCAGGGAAAAATCCCCATGGACCAACCAAAGGGTCCTTAGGAGGACCCAACTTTGGAGCAAAATTGTCAAAAATAGTCTCAAACGGCGGAGGCAATCGACACCCACTAGGTCAGTCGACGCCCCGTCGATTGAGGGCATTGGCTAACACTTAGTGTGGGTATGTTTTTATCCAAAATTTCAAGCCTCTTTCCCAAACCACAGAATAGTAGGAAGATCCGTAGGTGCGTCTACGGGGCGTAGATTGAGGTCATCGATTTACACCTGCATAATTTTCAGCAGGGTCTCGGCCAATCCTTGGGCATTTTAGGTATTTCAGATTTTCTTGTAAAAATTAGATGGATGGTTTCTTAAGGTTATTTTGGGTATTTTAAGTGGGTTATATGGCTTGAACACTTAGATAAATTCATTATTTCAAAATCAAAACCCAAGTCTCTAAAGAACTCTCTAGAACACCACTGAAACTTGAAGGGAGATTGGAGCTTGAAGCTTGGTTTATCCTTCAATTTGAATTCAATTTAGTGTCTTATAAACAATTAAGGTATGGTTTTCATCTTTGATTCTGTCTTTTCAAGGATCCAATCTTCAAATTGGTTTTCCAAGACTTTCTCAAAAGTGAACTTCTAAATTTTAATCTATCCATGGGTTCTTGCATAAAACGTTTTGAATCAATGTATTATGATTGAATCGATGTTAATTTGATGATTTTAGATTAAAAATCCATGAACCCATGCAAACCATGCAATCCTAGTTTTGACTATTTTATGGGTGATTTGATCTCGTCTCTATACTGTTGAATTCCTTTGTTATTTGATTAGGGTTATTGAATTATGAAAGAATTATGTTATAATTGTATCTAGGTTGTCATAAATTTATAAATTCAGATTGTATTATCTTGGATTAATTATATATTGTGATTATTTGATTGAATTGGTGATAATAGCTATTGGTAAGCGCCTTTGTATATTGAGTTGGTTTAATTTGCTATGGATTGGAGTTGTGAGATTTGAATGGTGGTATATTGACCTAAACTTCTCTATATTTTTTAGTATTGTTCATGAACTATGATGATGATGGGTATTGTCCTCTTATAGTGGCGGTGTTTATGTTCTATACTTGTGAGTAATATGGTCTCGTCGGCATTACTTTATGAATTGTGTTACAATGTGGCCTCGTCGGCTTTACTTTACAAATTATTATATTATCATGTTATAACATGATGATGTGAATATTGTGAAGGTCTTGATGGCCTATGTGTACATGTGAAGTCCAAGTATATGTTCTTCTAAGTGATTATATATGATAATGATAGGCTATAGTGATGCCTCATAAATGTATACTTCATGTTAAAGTGTGAATCTTCTTAATTTACTATATGAACATTATGATGAGTTATATTGATGATTACATAGAAGTGTGTAGGGTAACTTGTAGTATGCTTAAGTTGACCCTATGTTCTACATGAATGATGTTGAACATGTGATATGATGCTAATTTAGTGTGTATTGTTTAGGCAGACCTATGTCCC
This sequence comes from Solanum pennellii, assembly GCF_001406875.1. Classification (NCBI taxonomy): domain Eukaryota; kingdom Viridiplantae; phylum Streptophyta; class Magnoliopsida; order Solanales; family Solanaceae; genus Solanum; species Solanum pennellii. The sequence continues at coordinate 12,661,472 of NC_028639.1, forward strand.
TTACTTGATGCGTAAAGAATGTGAATATGAATCCTTGACTTAATAGGGTAAAGAACCTTTGTCATGAATATATATGTATGAATGGAATATGATATTGAATATAGTAAATAAGGTCATGTATTTGGAACCTTTTAGAAAGAAGGATATGATATCCCTGAAGTTGAAAGTCGTAATGGTATCCTTCTTGTGTGAATGGTGGATTGAGGCTTGGATGGCTGGACCGGCATTAAATCATCCTTAGGAAAGTTATTGATCTATATTAATAACGGAAAAGGGCCTAAAATACCCTTGAAGTATTGAAAATGATACAAAATTAACCTCCATCCACCTATTGATTCAAAATGTCCTTCTCATCTACCTATTGGCTCCAAAATACCCTTGCCATCCACCTTTGGGTTCAAAATTGACCACTTATTTAATTTTTTTAAAATTGAACTCTTTAAATATTTTTTAAAATACTTGGCGTTCAACTATTGGTTATACCTTAATTTATTAATATAATTCATAAACGAACCCACTACTGACTTATTACTAACTAAACTCCACCCAATTAATAATTCAATTATAATATCAAAATCGCCATAAACACTACTAAAATACGATGAAATTATAGATTATTGAAAAATGACATCCAAAATTATTCGAGTCCGAATTGAAGCCCTAATTAAATTTAGGTTGAGCCGCTTATTTAGAGGACACTTTCAATAGAATTCTCTTTCAAGATTTAATTAAAAATTTATGATTAATGGTAAAGAAGTAACACATCCTGAATTAATTCATACATTTTTTAAAATATAATTTTATAAATATTTATGATTTTTTTATAACCTTTAATATATTATTTTGAAAAAAATTTACCTACGAAGTAACATCACATAATTGAGACGTAAGAATAATTAAGATGAACATAGTCAGACTCTTAAGTTTATCGGTAATTTTTCTTTAGAAACATGAATGTATGATAATTTACTTCTATAAATATTTTTACCTCAAATTTTTAAAAACACTCAATTGGCAGTAGTTTTTCTATTGTTGCATTAATAATGTGACGGGTTTATTAAATTTGGAGGGGTTTAATTAATAATGGGTGAGTAGTGGATTGATTTATAAATTATACTACTAAGTTAAATTATAACAAATAGTTTAGCGCCACGTATTTAAAAAAATATTTAAATAGTTTAAATTTAAAACCGTTAAATAAGTGGTCAATTTTGAACTAAAAGGTGGATGAAAAGGTTATTTTACATCCAATAGGTGGGTGGGAAGGATATTTTGGAGCCAATAGATGGATGGAGGGTAACTTTGTACCATTTCTAATACTTTGAGGGTATTTTAGGCCCTTTTCCGTATTAATAACCAATGTATTTAGCCTTAATGGACCTCTGATACGCTCATATTATAGATATCTAAAGAAGTCTAATCTTTTATAATCAAGTAGAGAACCCAATTAGGAGGTTGGGGTCCATCCCTCGAGGAAAATGGTGTAAACTTAACTTTAATTCACAATTACGCTTATTTAACCAATGTTTTTATGAAAACAAGTAATTGAAGGGGGGTTTAACAAGTTTCTTACAAAGTCTAAGTTAACAAGTAAACAAAAATAAATGTTGATTGTTTATGAAGTTGCAAGAATAACTAGGGTATTTGTGTTCCCCATAACTTCATAATGCTGTAATCCTAGAAATAGCAATGCTTTCCTAGTTTTTTGCATAAAAAGTGGTGAGTTATGTGCCTTTAAATCCTTGGTCCAGCATCTAGAGAATTTCACCATGTACCTTGGTCCGGCTACGTGTGTATGGGCTACTAATCCCCACCTTTACCTCATATTAGACATCATAATCAATATATAACCTAGTTATTACTTTCCACCAGTCGACACTAGCCTATTAGATAGTATCACACTAATATATTTTTATAATTGTTTTCCTATTCCTACCTCCTTGGTCCAGCAAGTAGCAACAAGGAGATTTATTATGCGTGCACTCGTTAAAAAGATTTCTAAACGAAAGAATGACCAAGACAAGCAAAAACACTATTAGAGAATTACTTAGTTGCTAGGATTATTTTATCAATTAACCATGGTTCCCACAACACTAGTGGATTTTGTTACCAATTCTAGAAAAATCACAATTCACAATATTGAATAAATAATTGATGGACTTACTTAACAATAAGAAGAAAACCAGATATTCAACTTGAAATTGCAATAAAATAGCTTCAAACCAAATCCGAAAATTGATCAATTGCTCAAGTTTGCAAAACACCAATCTCCAAAAAAAAAAATAGAACAATAACATGAGTAGCTAACCCCATAAAAGAGTTTTTAATCATTTATTTATAGAAAACATAGTCCTAAAGAAAAAGGAATTGAAATAAGAAAAGTTTTATCCTATAACACGAGTTGAATCGACGACCTCATTGACGGACCGTCGGTCAATCGACGGTCCATCAACTGCCTCCGTCAGTCCATACATGAAATTATTATTTTTTCACCGCATAACACTTCTTTGAATCAGATTATATACCAGCACCATGGTCCGTCGATCAATCTACGGCCCATCAGTGCTCCTCTGTCGTTCCACACTTAGAATCTTTAAAAGTCAGGTACTGGAACCTGCTCTGAACCAATCGAAGGTTCACCAGTACGATCGATCGATCAATGGAAGGTCCATCATTTATGCTCGTAGATCCACACTTGGTCATATTTCCTTGATCTTCTCCCTTGGCATGAAATGCACATCAATGGTTACAACCTACGGTCTGTCGATCAGACGACGGGACATTGATGTCCTCCGTAGGTCCTATTCTGCGTCTTTTTCAACTTCCTTATGCATTTTCAACCAGGACATCTTTCCTGCAAAACAAAACATAAAACTTTTAAAACTACTATAATAATTCTCTAGACACACACAACACATAAGTAAAATGCATTGGAAATACTATGCAATAATTGTACATCAACACCCTCAACTTAAATTCGTTGTTTGTCCTCAAGCTACACACTATGAATCAAAACAATATTTGTACAAAAGTATACTTGTTTAAGTTCTAGCAATCACATGTCTATCAAACCTGACTCTTTCTTTGATTTTAGTGCAAGCTTACTACCTCATTTTAGACAAGCTAACTCATACAGATCACACCATAACACAAACTAACTATGCAAGAAACACCTCTACTGTTTTTTCTTTCACCAAGATATGAACTTTTTGATACCGCAACTAGTTCCCTCACTTCAAAAGAACTCCTCATTTTTTACATAGTGATTATGAATTTGAGTACAAGGATATTTGTTCAACATCCACGCTCAAGAATAAGTTCAAATACATTTAGTAATCTTCGCCACAGTCTTGCCCTTATTTTCACTACTTCGGTTCACCATACTAGACTCTAGGATCATGGTAGAGCTTTATTTGCTTGTAACGTAGGCTCAGGGTCAGGTGTGATACATTTGGGTACATTTTCAGTGACTTTTTGCCCTCTTTGACATTACCGCTAAGCTTCCTACCTCTTTTCATTGCCTTTGACACAATATTTTTCTTCTCTTTTGTTCTTTGCTTTGCTCTTTTTTTGTTGTAACATTCCTTTCTCTTGACTATTTTTTTTCCTGAAAACTCTTTTCTTTCTTTTCTTGTATTTTTCTTTTCTTTTTTAATCAATAAAAAATTTCACATAATCTCATGTTTTTCTCCCTTACGCTCTTCTTTTTAACACCCAACTCTTTTCATACCCATTTTTGGGTCCTCACTCATAATAGCCACCCTCAAGTCATTGTTGATCCATGAGTCGAGGTACACAATACCCCAAGTCATGTCAGTGCCAAGAAAAGGTTACTTATTGCTTTATCCACCCTCAACTTAGGCTTTTGTCCTAAGTCGAGGTGCACATGTCCAAAGGAGGTACGGGGACCCAAAACATTAGACCATGGGAAGGTTAGTCGGTAAATAAAAAAAAAATTCAGTCTATTAAAGGCTCAAAATATTTGGATCAAGAGGGACAATTCTTTCATTTGGTTAACTTCTTTTCAGCTATATATTGGCTATTTCTAACAAGGGCCTATGGTCACTTCCTATATTCTAATAGAGATTCCCTTCGGAGGAGTAACCTGGCAAGTTCTAGTTAGGTACCAAGTGTTGAACATTCAAATCTCATCACACTCTCTTAGTACATCATTACACTTTCAGATTATCAGCTTTTCTAGTTCATTTGTTTGTTGAAGTTCATGCATTGGGTGCCTATTTTTGTCATGCTTTGCGCCAACAAATTCAACTTATTTTCACCTATTCAAGCGAGCAGTATCCAGGACGGCGTATCATTTTGTCAGCAATCATGCTTCATTTTTCGTGCTTTTTTAGTTGTACAAACTAAGACATGCCGGTTCAGTAGAAAATTAAACATTCTCTTGTGGAAAAAGAACACAAGAAAGAAAACCCTAAAAGAGGTTTGTCAGTTGGATTAATCAGACTTCATCGTACAACTCAATTTACATTTACCCTACCCCCACCAAAAAAACATGCAATTGTCCCCAATGCAATAAATAAATTTAATAAGGTGGTAGGTAAAGCAAACCTGTGGCGCATAGCGCCGAAGAACTATCAACATATGGGTATGTCCTGTCTCTCAGAACCCATTTGGTCATCAAATGGGCAACTCTCAGTAATTCCCACATCAACCTCTGCATCGTTAGTAGTGATCCTCTAACCGATCACCGGTACCGAACGGGATACCCCAGTAGCAATATCCAGCGCTCTCCTCTAACGTAGATCCTCATCTACCAATAAAGCCCTCCTAGCCACGCTCTATCTCTTTACTCTCTCTTTTTTTTGCATGGCCTCATCACCGGCCTTAGTTGTGTGGATGGAGTGGTTCCTCTTGGTATGCACAAGCTACTCAGTCGGTGGCGCATCTTTGAAATTAAACAAAATATCAAGCAGTGAGTCCTCTGCAAGCATAGAGGGAACACTCGCTTGCTTAACCTCCCTCATATCCAAAATAGCCTATACGTCCGCTCGTAGGTTGGCCAACATAATCATGATATCATAGAGGTCAATGGTGGGGGCTGGCCATGCTAGAACCCATAGCTCGAAGTCATCGTGTCATTTGTGGACCGCCTGAATCAGTTGCTCGTCCTGATTGGCCACCCACTTCTCGACGTGGTCCTTAGCCTCAACAATGTATTTCTGCATCCAAGGTTGAATGTGGTGGAGTAGAGTGTCCATCTTGGCCTCTAACTTCTTGACCCGGATAGAAGAACCAGTATTACATACGGGGGCGTGGATCACGGTGGGATGGGGGCCCAGCTGGCTGCATGAGAAGAAGAAGCCAAAGTGGGATCAACATTCTCTGGTGCAACAGGGTCAGCCCCTTGGGCTCTCTCCACAGTGTCCGCCAAGTTCTCCCTTAGTGGTTGAACCTCAATTCGAGGCCCCCTGCGTAGTGCTGCTACGTTGGCCTTCTCCTTAATGACGCCTATATTAACTGTCCCTGTTGGGCTACGGAGTGTTTCATAATGCCAACTCGGCACTCGAGCGTCCCTGTTAAGTTTGACGATAAGACAGGCAAAGAGGTAAGTGATAAAGGTCTTGAAGGCCCTCTCATGAATCATCGCTATAATCAACCGAGAAAATTCTATATAAGGTCCCGCTACCAGAGCTGCTACTAGCACCTCCCTATCCCATGTGACAACATTGTCGTCTTGCGTGGGCGATAATTTGTGTCGGACCAGCAGCTAGAAGAACATAGCTACAAAGGTGAGGGTTTCCTTCTTGATCATCCCTGGAGGATATATCACCCAATCTTCCCTCTCACCATCGGTCGTTAGATATTGAGACTACCAGTTCTTTGTCGCCTCGCGATGCATAACACTCTGACCAAACTCGCCACTCTGTACAACATGCCACCTGTAATAAATTTCTACAATATTAGGAGTCCTAAATGGGACATTGGTGGGTCTATATAGGAAAAGGAGAATGACGGACTCAGATACATAAACCTAGCAGCACCATACTATTGTATAGGTTAGAGGGTCCTATTTGGAAAGTCTTTCCCGCCTATCTAGAGAACGTATTCGAGTACCTACATAAGAAGCATAGAACTCTAAAAAGATGTCCTCACTATCGTTACTCGAATCCCAAGCCATCAAGTGAAACATATGCAGATTGAATAGTCTGTGCACCTCCTGGATAGTGTGTAGATTCCTCGTGAGGACTCGATGCTCCAGTTTAACCAGACGGATCATCACAACCTTTTATTGACACTTGACACTACACCTGTTTGGGTCATCAGCCACTAGTGAGATGTCATCTGCTCGGGATGCGGGTGCAGACTATTAACTGGTAGCCTCATCAGACGAGGCTTGGTTGTCTTGGCCCTCCTCTCTAGTGGATCTTGAGAGGTTTAACCGGAAGAAGTGGTTGCTTTATATCTAGAAGATTGAGTAGACACTGAGGCGGAGGAAGACTCGGCCTTGAATGTTGAGCCCCCTTTATAACTAGAGGCAGACCCGGATGGTGAATTTTTCAATGTGAACTTCTCATCAGACTAGGAGGTAGTGACTATGACGGAAGTCACCATACGTGGGTTCCCCTTGTGACCCTTGCTACTGCTATTTTTTTGACAAATCAATGGGACGTAAGTTGTGTCTTTCTCATTATCCGAGTCAATTTTGATCATCCGACCAGACAGGGCAACCGACTTGGATTTTTTCCTGTTAGCGTAGACGATGTCTTCGTTTGGAGCCAATTGTACCTATTAAGATCTTGTTAGTCTCAAGTCAGCATAGCTACAAACTTGAAACACAATGGAAAACAGAAAGCAAAAAAATAAAACCATAGTTCAGTTTTTTAGAGTCACATCGACAGAAGCCATCGACAATCTATAGATGATTTTCATTGTCTAACACTCAGACTTATTCTTGGATGAGTTTTAAAATTGGTTCTCTGATGGAAACAAAAGGACGTGTAGAATGGTCTGTCAATCAATCCACACATAATAATCCACTTCCGTCGACAATTAGATATATTTTAAAATGTTGTGAAAACAGGTTCTTCGATGGAAACAACGGCCGTGCAGAACGGTCCGTTGATCAATCGACTAACCTTACTCAACTTCCATCCTTTTGTCCTTCAGCAATTTTAGGGTGATTCGGTGGACGGATCCCATCGATGGCCCGTCGATCAATTGACGGTCCGTAGACGACGTCTCTTTCTGTTGGCCTAAGACAAATTTCAGTTCATTTACAAGTTCAAATTTTTAGTTCCTTTAGTGACTCCTTTTTACACGAACAAATTTCAACAATCATTTTTACACAACACATATGAGTTCGTCATTCCTAGGGTTCAAATTTCATACATTGTTTACCCCAATTCAGTCACAATATGGAACCCTAAGTCGAAACATGTAAACAAATAGAAACACACAATTTAGATAGATTAATAGGTACAAAACAACATTCTATCATTTTGAGGGACGTAACTACACAATTTTTTGCACGCAATTTCTCGTACTTTAGTCCCTAGGTCAAGACTCACTTTTGGTTTCCTATTTATATCTATGAATAGGAATTCAAAGTAAAAAATGATATCGAAGTACCTTTAGTAGTAGTTTTGTGGTTGTGAGAGACTTAGAAGAAGTAGCCTACACATCCAACCTCGATTACCGGCCTCTTGATTGTGAAGAACAAAGAATTTGGGAGAGATGGGAAGTTTGGGAAGTAAAAATTCTGATTTCTAAGTGATTCGAGACTTGGAGAAGTTGATTATGAATGAAAAAGGAAAAAAATAATGGGAAGAAATGGTTATAGAAGGGAATTTTAAAAGAAATGGAAAGGGGGAGTGAATTTGAACTGTTATGTCTTTTAATATGACCAGCCGAGTCAGGTTGGATCACTGGCAGATTTGGACCTTGAGACCTCTTCAACGGTCCGTAGGTAAGTCAACGATCAGTCGAATGGGACCGTCGATCACTTTAAGACTTAGAAAAAATTAGGAACTTACCTGGGATCTAGGGATATCATCGACGGTCCGTCGATGGGGTCTGTAGACCGCTGCACTAGACCATTTGCTACAGATTTTTGCTTTTGCTCCCTACACATGTAAAACCCATTAGGCCATTGTTTTTGTGTTTTGTCTAGACACTTTTGAGACAAATACATTTGTTAGTCTCTAGAAAACAATGAAATAATGAAGAGATATGAAACAAAATATGACTATTACTACAGGGAAAACAAAAACCTATTGTTGGCTAGAGGGTACACCTTTGGTTGCCTTCCAAGAAGAGCTTGATTAAACGTCATGGGAGGATGCAGTCCCCTTGATTACTCAACCTCATCAAGAATATATGTATCAACCACTTCATACTCTCTTCGCATTCCCCAGATAGATCTTTATTCTTTGCCCATTAACTGTGAACTTTGCGCCTTCCTTATTCTCCAACTCAACTGCTCCATGTGGGAAAAGTTTAATGATGAGGAATTTCCCTGTCCACTTGGACTTTAGTTTGCCCGGAAACAAGTGAAGCCCTAGAATTGAATAAAATCACCAAATCACCCACTGCAAATTCTCGCTTTTCAATCCTTTGGACATGATACTTCTTAATCTTTTCTTCGTATATGGCTGAACTTTAATAGGCCTTTAGGAGAAACATATCAAGCTCATTCAACCCTATTATTCTTTGTTCTGCTGCTTATGTCCAATACAACTTCAGGTTCTTCATTGCCCACATTGCCTTGTGATTTAGGTCTCCTAGCAAGTGACAAGCCTTCACATGTACAAGTTGGTATGGAGACATACCAATGGGAGTTCTATATGCAGTGCGGTAGGCGCAAAGAGAATCATAAAGCCTCCTTGACCAATCCGTTCTATTAGCATTTACCGTTTTTGCCAGAATTCGCTTGATCTAATGATTGGATACCTAAACTTGTCCGCTAGTTTGTGGATGGTAAGGAGCATCCACATTATGCCGAATACCATATTTTTCCAATAGCCCTTTGAATAGTTTATTACAGAAGTGAGAGCCACCATCACTAATAATGGCCCTAGATGTGCCAAATCTTGAGAAGATGTTCTTTTTTCAAGAATGTGGTGACACTTTTTCCTTCATTGTTAGGAAGCACAACTCATTCTTACCATTTTGACACATAGTCAACCGCCACAAGAATATAATTCAACCCTTTATAACTCACAAATGGGCCCATAAAGTTAACGCCCCATACATCAAATAGATCAATCACAAGAATAGGATTCAAGGGGAGTTTTTGTCTCTTTGAAATTCCTCCATCCTGTTGGCACCGATCAAATGTTTTGGGAAAATTATGGGTATCTTTGGGAATGGTCGGCAAATAATACCCATACTGTAGGATCTTTTGCATAGTCTGGATACCACTATGGTTCCCAACCACAGGTGATGAGTGACATGCCCCCAAACCACTCAACATCTCAACCTCAGGTACAACGACCAATCATCCCATCATCATAACTCTAGTATGAGTAAGGCTCATTCCAAAATAACTTTTTCACATCATGCATGAACTTTTTCCTTTGGTGGAAGGTCAAGTATGACGAAACTACATCACTTCCCAGATAATGTATAAAGTCTGCGAACCATGGGATCAAATCCAGAGATGCGACCAATACATGTTCATCTGAGAATGGATCATCAATTTCAGACATTTCTCTATATTCACGTATAGATTCCTCCTCCAATCTATTCAAGTGGTCAGAGACTTGATTCACAATGCCCTTTCTATTTGTTACCTCAAAATCAAACTCGTGCAGCAGTAGTACCCATCTTATCAACCTTGGTTTTAGCATCCTTTTTCGTCATCAAGTACCTTAAGGCAGAATGGTCGGTATGCACTATGACCCTCGTGCCATGAAAATAGGAGAGAAATTTGTTGAGTGCAAATACCATTACAAGAAGTTCTTGTTCAGGTATTGTGTAGTTCTTTTGAGTTTCATTCAGGGATTTACTTGTATAATAGATAGGTGAAGGATTTTATCCCTTCTCTATCCCAATACCACACCAAGTGCAACCCCGCTCGCATCACACATCACTTCAAATGGCTGACTAAAATTTGGAGGATAATAATGGGTGCAAACACCAACTTATCTTTCAACTCTCCAAATACCTTCAAATAGGATTCATCGAAATAAAAATTACATTCCTTCTCGAGCATTTTTCCCAAGGATGTGCAATTTACAAAAAATTCTTAATAAACCTTTTATAAAAAGCAGCATGCCCAACAAAACTTCTCACACCTTTGAAAGAGATGGGTGGAGGATTTCTCTATTATTTCCTATAACACTCCGAAAGTCCAAGTCCTAATATAGAGCCTCACATCAGTGACTAAGGTTTATTGAACTTTTTTCAGGTCAAAAATAATTTTTATAGGTCATTTAGGATGTTTTAGAGTAAAGAATTCAAGGGACGTCCATGACGTCCGGAGACTAGTAAAATAGTTGAGTGTGTTCCTTAGCCTATTTAACGTGGTTTTAGGAGTCAGAATATGATGAAATTTGGTGGAATGGTTAAGAACTAGTATAAGAGTTTTCTTAGTGTCGACACGTCGGGGTAAGAAGTCATAGGGACCATTTTAAGGGACCTTGAGGAGGACCCTTACATTTTGTCCAAAAAAGTTGTCAGTAGGCAGTGTCTACCTACGGTTGCAGGCGACGAGGCGTAGATGAATCTATGGGGCATCGATGCCTCTGTCGATGGAAATATATCCATTTTTTTTCTCACAATAATAAAAGTAAAACTCTCTAAACTTATCGAGGGACCTGGGGGATGGTGGGTGCAGGTGGCTGTCGACTGACCTACGGACCGTAGATTAGGGTCTCACAGGTCAGTCTGCATTTTCACTGTCTTGTTTTAAGATGGTTAAATTAATTAGTTCCTTATTTATAGGTTTAATTAGTTGTTAAGGGGTGGTTAATTAAGTTAGTTAAGTGACTATATAAACTACCTTAAGCCAAAACCCAACTTAACACCACACAATTCCCAAGCCCAAATTTTTCTTCCTTCTCTCTACTTTCTCTCTCTCTCAAAAAAGACTCCACTAGATACAATGGTCTAACGGTTCTAGGGCTTCAATAAGATCACTTTTCACCATAAATATTCAATGAATATCAAGGTATGGGAACCTTTCACCTTTGGATTCCTTTCCCCAAAGGGTTTTTACAAAGACTGGTTTTCAAAAAGATGATTTCATATGGGTGTCTTTCTAATCCAAATTTGATCTTCTAAATTGTATTGTCTACGGTTTCGCTTGATTATGATGTATTATTGTTCATTTATGCTAGTTCTTGATGATTTAAGCTATTAAGTGGAATATACTATGCGTTGACCCAAATTCCCTAACCCTAGGGTATGAACTCAGATTGAATTGATTAGTATTGATGCAATTGACTTCGTTATTGTGTTAATTAGTATTGAATGATGTTATTACACCTATTGACGGATGAAATTATATTGGTTGAGGGTAAGACCAATGTTGATGGCTTTTGAAGGAGAATTGGTAAGACTTATGATCTTGAACCTTTACTTCAGTTGTGATGGATTATACTTGGGAGATTATGTTCGATTGAATTATATATTGTGATTGTATTAAGTAGGTGTTGGTATTATGTGAAGGTGTGATATTATGCTAACATGTAATGATATAAGGTTTGTTATGAATTGCCTATGTACCTTATTATTACATAATGACGATAATGTGTTGATCTCACATATGAGGGTTGTATTGAAAGGATATTCTCATGCAATTCCTAATGAGCTAATGACAATGCATATATAAGGGGTTCGTCCCCTATGGCCTAAAATAAGTTATGATTGTTAAATGATGGATTAAGGACATTTCATAAAGGGTCTCCAGCTTAGCACCGAGTGAACTGTTACTGAGGAGAGTCCCTTCCCAATGTGGGAACGTAGGTTCACTATTGTACTCATGAGATTGGAGACTATAATTCAATATTAATGAAGATGGTCCCATATATATCACCTACTTCTTGAACAATGTTACCCTCATAGGAATATTAGCTAGTGTATCCACTTAGAATGCTACGTTCATGTTTTGGTACTACCTTTGCAAGTAGTCCACCTTCTTTCGGTGTAGGATTTCATGACACCGGATTCCCATTTACCTCGTGTGATCTATGTTGGTTAATACAAGTGTTCTCAAAAGTAAAATTAAGTAAATAAGTGAACACTAATTACGGTGACTTGAGGGGTTGATTTCGCCTACGTAGGGGTATGAGAATCTACCTATACATTGCACTAGTTGGCTTTGAGGGAAGTCCTAGAAGGATGTTATGATATATATAAAATTAATGAGTATGGATATGTAGAATTTACAGGTTGATGATCATATATGATGTTACTTTCACTTATGAGCATGCTAGTGCTCTATATTGCTAAATTTAATGATTACTACTCTTGATGTTATGTTATATAAATTTAGACAATACTTTGATCCTTTATTTGGTTTATGGGGTTTTGCTTGGTCAATGCACATGTATACTTGATGTTGTGTTATGAGTAAAGGTGGTCTATATGATGTAATTTTATGAACTCTTATATGTGCTTTGTTATTATAGCATGATGTTAGAGTTGTTTTGGTTATGTGCTCAACAATGCTATTATACATGTTATGTTACACAAGATCATGTATGTTAATTTTTATTAATTATGAATATGACTTATACAATTGTGATCTTTATGTTGTATGTTCTCTCTTTTATCTGCTAACGTTTTGCAAATGACTTAGCCTGTTTTCTAAAGTAAATGTTTCAACAATTATGTAGGTTTCAGTAGTTGAGATATTAGAGGATCATTGTAGATAACTTAGTCTCATTCTCCAAGTTTTATAAGTCCTCACCTTCCGATGACGATGACACTATCTAGATATTGATGTTGGTTTAGTCGTAAAGACAATTTAGTTCTTTCTCTTTCATTTGAATACTATTATTTTATATGCCTATATGTGGCTTTAATTGTAATGAAGTATAGGCTACGCCCAAATATTTTACTCAATTTAGATAGTTTAAATGTGAGACAATTTCTTACTAGAATATCTTTATATATTACGTTTGTGAAATAAAAGTAGAAGTCTATGTAGTGCTTCCTATGCTAGAAGTCTATGTAAACTCCCTATATATATATATATATATATAATGTGTAAGAGAGAGGTCTATGTAAACCTCCCTTTTAGATGTAGATGAAAACTTTTTAATTTTGTGCAATTTAACCTATGATACGTTATAACGAATGCTAAGAGGCTAATATAAATCCTTTCCTAGGATGACGATGCCAGTTACGAGGGGGTTCTCCCCGGATGTGAAAAACTTTGTATCAGAGCATGAGGTTTAATATCCATATGATCGATGTCTCACTAAACCACGTCTATGTAGATTCTTATTCGTAATTGTGAATCATGCCACACTTATGAATGAGAGACTATATTTTGCTTAGAAAATTCTCATCTTTCTAGTAATCCTATGTCATGCCTCTAGAGTCTATTTTATGTGTTCTTTTCACCTAAGCCTTTTATTGTAATTATAGGTATGAATACTCAAAGGGCAGCGGCATGAAGGGGTGAGGAAGGGATTGCTACTGTGGGGGCTCATGACATCCAAGCTCCTCCATAAGACATTAAAGTTCCTCCACTTGATCAAGTACCTATGGGATATCAAGTTCGAGTTTCTCCTCTACGGATGAACGATGGATAGATAAGGGCAGCTTTCTCAATTTGTCCTAATCCATGACTTCCCACAAGCTAATGCCGTCAATTCTCAAGTCCAAGCCATGACGACACAAGTGAATCGGGAAGTTGGACCCTGTGTGCCTCATCATGTTAGCACTATGTCATCTCGTTGAGAGACTTTACTAGGATGAACCCTCCTATGTTCTTTGGGTCAAAAGCGTATGAATACCTCAATTATTTCCAAGATGAAGTCTATAAGATCCTATTTCAATGGGTGTGACTATGGTTTTAAAGGCCGAGTTGGCCGCTATCAACTCAAAGATGTGGCACAAACTTTGTACACCTAATGGAGGGATAACATTTTTCTAAAAGGTGGTCCGGTGACTTGGGAGATTTTAAAAAAGACCTTTCCTTGACGTGTTCATTCCTAGAGAGTTGACGGAAGATGAGGTGGAATAAATCATCAACCTTCATTAAGGGGTATGAGTGTACTTGATTACTCCTTGAAGTTTATAAAAATTTCTAAGTATTCTCCATCCTTGGTGTCTAACCCATGGGATGAGATGAGTAATTTTCTTATGGGAGTGTCCGACGACTTGGTGGAACAATGTCGTTCGGCTATGTTTCATGAAAATATGAATATTTCCCATATAATTGTAAATGCTCAACAAGTGGAAGAAAGTAGACTAAGGAGAAAGAATAGAGTGGCTAAGAGGGCCAAGACTTTTGAAAGTGGTTCTTCAAAGGGAAGGTTAGAAGTATCAAGATATGCCTAGATTTAAGAAGAGTTTCTCCAATCAATTCCCTTCCAATTTTCCCAAGGCTTGTGACAATAAGATGTCTAACCATAAGTCTCACAAGGATAGAGGTACTAGTTGACCAAGCAAGAAACACATCGGTGAATGCCTTGTTGGAATGAACAATTGCCTCGGATGTGGTAAAAGTGGTCAGAAGGTTAGAGATTTCCCTTATGTTAAGGGGAAAGATAAGGGGAGTGGGAAAGAAAGTGTTTTTAATGTGGATGCTCCAAGAAAGAGTCACTTTTATTCTCTCCTCTCTAGGGGTGAACTAGAGAGTTCTCCCGATGTGGTGACCAATATGTTACAAGTCTTCTCTTTAAGTATTTATACCTTTCTTAATCAGGGTTCTAACTTGTTGTTTGCTACTCTTTTGGTGTCTAGATAGTTTGATATTTTCCCCTATTTCGTGAATGAACCATTTATGGTGACTAAACTGTTACGTGATTCGGTGGTTGAAAAAATAGTGAACAGAAATTTTCCTATAATTTTTTCCAAGAGAGCTACACATGTTGAATTAGTAGAAATTTATATGGTAGATTTAGATGTTGTTTTGGGAATGGATTGGTTGCATGATTTTTTTGCTTCCATCAATTGGATGACAAGAGTTGTCAAGTTTAAGTTTCCTAATGAACCCGTATTATTGTGGAAGGAGGGAATTCTATTCCTAGAGGTCATACATTTCTTTTCTACAGTATTATAAGATGATCTCTAATGGGTGTTTATACCATATTGTGATAGTCAAAGATTTAGACTCCGAAGTTCCTCCCATTGAGTTAGTCCCCGTATTGAGGGAATTTTCGGAGGTATTTTCGAATGATCTTCCTGGAATTCCTCCCGAACAGGAAATTGACTTTGGTATTGACTTGCTTTCGGATAAAAAACCCATTTCAATTCCTCCTTATCAGATGGCTCCAGCTAAATTTATAAATTTGAACGCTCAACTCAAGGATTTACTAGACAAAGGCTTCATTCAACCTAATATTTCACCATGGGGTGCTCCGGTTCTATTTGTGAAGAAGAAGGATTGCTCACATTGTATGTGTGTTGACTAATTGCAACTCAATAAAGTGACTATTAAGAATAAGTATCCTCTCCTTTGGATTGACGACTTGTTTGATCGACTCAAAGGGGTAAGCTACTTTTGTAAAATTGACTTGAGGATGAGATATCACAAACATTGGGTGAGAGATGAAGATATTCGCCAAATGGCCTTCCGAACAAGTTATGATCACCATGAGTTTACGGTAATGTCTTTTGGGTTGACTAATTCTCTGGCGATTTTATGGACCTTATGAATTGGGTGTTCCAAAATTACCTAGATCTCTTTGTGATTGTCTTCATAGATGACACTTTGATATATTCGAAGAATGAGGGTGATCATATGGGTCATTTGAGATTGTAGTTACAATCTTGAAGGAACACCAACTATTTGCCAAGTATAGAAAATGTGAATTTTTTTCAGGTCGGTGGTGTTTCTTGGTCATGTCATCTCTAGTAAGGGTGTGGAAGTTGATCCAAAGAAAATTGAGGCGGTTAGGAATTGTCCTAGACCATTGGCTTCAACCTATATAAGAAGTGTCTTGGGTCTATCCGGGTATCATAGGAGGTCTATGGATGGTTTTGCGTCCATTTCATCTCCTTTGGCTACTTTGACCCAAAAGGATGTGAAGTTTGAGTGGTAAGAGGCATGTGAAGTAATCTTCCAAATCGTTCAAAATAGGCTTACCACCACTCTAGTGTTAACTTTACTGGAGGGTACCAAGGTTTTGTGGTATTTTGATACATCCCGAGTTGGATTGGGTTGTGTCCTTATGCAACACGGGAAGGTTATAGAGTATTCTTTTAGGAAACTCAAGGTTCATGAGAAGAACTACCCAACTAATGATCTTGAATTAGTGTTCGTGGTGGGTGCCTTGATAATATAGAGGAATTACCTATATAGTGTTCATGTGTATGTGTATACCGACCATAAGAGTCTTCAATATGTGTTTACTGAAAAAGAGTTAAATCTCCGACAACAAAGGTGCCTGGAATTGTTGACAGATTACGACATAAGTGTTCTCTACCACCCCGACAAGGATAACGTGGTTACGGATGATGTAAGTCGTATCAAGATGGGTAGTGTGTTTCATGTGGAAGAGGACAAAAATATTTTGTAAAAGATGTCCATAGGTTGGCTAGTTTGGGTGTTCGATTGGAAGATTCTCGTAATGGTTGTTTATGGTCCATCATAACTCTTAATCGTCTTTGGTGGTTGAGGTGAAGTCTTAGCAACATCTTGAGGAATCATTGATGGAGTTAAAGGAATCTGTTTTTGGTAAGATTAGTGAGTCATTCTCCTTAGGGGGATGGTGTGTTGAGGTACCAAGATAGGTAATGTTTGCCCAATGTGGCTAATTTAAGAAACCGGATCCTAAAGGTAGCTCACGGTTCCCGTTATTTGAATAATCAGGGTTTTATAAGATTTATCATGACTTTAGAGAATTATTTTTGTGGGATGGCTTAAAAAGGGGCATAGCAAAATTTTTCGCAAAGTGTCGTCCAAATTGCAAACAAGTGAAATCCGAGCACCAAAAGTGGGGTGGCTTAGTTCAAGAAATATAAGTTCCCTCTTTGAAGTGGGAAGACATTAAAATGGACATCATAGTGGGTTGCCTCGGACACAAAGGCAAAATGACTCTATTTTGGTGGTTGTGGATAGGTTCACGAAATCCACTTACTTTGTCCCCGTTAAGTCTACTTATTCGGTGGAATAGTATGCAAAAGGTCTATATCAATGAGATTGTGAGTCTTCATGGTATCCCTTTATCCATTATTTCAGATAGAGGTTCTCAATTTATGTCTCTGTTTTGGAGGCCGTTCAAAAAATTGTTAGGTACTCAAGTGAATTTGACCACCACTTTTCATCCCCAAACGGATGGTCAACCAAAGCGTACTATTCAAAACCTTGAAGATATGCTTAGATCTTGTGTAATTTATTCCAAGGGATGTTGGTATGACCACTTGCCTTTGGTTGAGTTCTCTTATAATGATAGTTACCATTCAAATATATCCATGGCTCATTTTCAATCTTTGTATGATTAAGTTTGCGAGTCTTCCCTCTTTGGTCCTGAATTGATCTATATGAATTTGGAAAAAGTTCATTTCATAAGGAACGGATTGAAAACTGCCTATAGCCAATAAAAGTCTTATGCCAAAAACAGGAGAAGAGTGTTAGAGTCTGGAAAATGTCATAAAGTGTATTTAAAAATTTCACTCATGAAAGGGGTGATGAAATTTTGTGAGAAAGGGAAGTTGAGTCCTTGTTATGTGGGTCACTATTAAATTTTGCAAAGAGTTGGCAAGGTTGCATACGAGTTAAAATTACCAAGTGAGGTAGTTTTGATTCAGCCGGTATTCCATGTCTCCATGCTTAAGAAGTGCATTGGTGACCCCGAGTCCATTCTTCTTATTTAAGGTATATATATGGATGAGAAACTCTAGTATGAAGAGGTTCCGGTGGAAATCCTTTATCGACGAGTGGTAAAGTTGAGGAACAAAGAGGTGGCATCCGTAAAGGTTTTTTGGAGGAACAACCTAGTTGATGGAGAAAAATAGGAGGCCGAGGCCGACATGAAGTACCTTATCCTCATCTCTTCTCTAATTAAGGTTAAGTGTTCTATTTATAATAAAAATTACGATAGAATTTGAATTTGACTTGTTTTGCAAAGATAAGCATCTTATGGTAGAAGTCTATGCAAAGATGAATTTTTAAGGAAAAATGCTCTATTCTTGATTGCACTTATTTTTGTATTTGGTATGTTGTTCTGTTAATGAAATGATATTGAGAATTTTGATGTGATTCGAAAGAATTTTTTGGCGTAAGTGACTCTTTATTTGTCTTTGAGCTCATGTTGTTTTGGAGAAGGTAATTCCTCATGTTGTGATGTTAAGCTCTTATGTATGTTAAAAGATGTTTTGAGCTGCTATGTGTAAATGACATTTTTTGTTGTTGATTGAGTTGTAACTCATGCTTATTATGTTTTTTTTGGTTGGTCTTCTAGTACCGAGTCTATCCTTTCCCTACAAAAGAATTTAGTGTCAATCGGAGACGAATATTCCTAAGGGAAGGATAATGTAACACTCTGAAAGTCAGCCTAATCTAGAGACTCACATGAGTGACTAAGGTTTTTAACACTGTTTTAAGGTCAAAAGTAATGTTCATAGGTCATTTCGGATGTTTTAGAGTCAAGACGTCAAGGAACGTCTAGGACGTCCACAGACTAGTGAAAGAGGTGCTAGTAAGCCCTAGCCTATTTCACAAGATTTAAGAGTCGGAATTTGATAAAATTTTTTGTAAAGGTGTTAAATTAGTATTATAGAAGGTTTAGGGTTGAAACGTCTAGGTACGACTCCCCAAGAACCACCCCAAAGGGTTTTTGAGAAGGACCCTTCTTATTTGGCTAACAAAGTTGTTACTAGGCAGTGTCTACCTACGGTTGAAAGCGACGAGGCATAGATAGATCAACAGGGCGTCGATGCCTCCATCGATGGAGACTTAGAAATTTTTCCAAAATGGACAAAAGACAACTCTCTGAATTTATTGACGGACCAGTAGGACGGTTGATTGACCTATGGACCGTAGGTCGGTGTCTCATAGGTAGGTCTGCATTTTCACTATCTTGTTCTAAGATGGTTCAATTAATTAGTTATTTAGCTTGGGTTCAATTAGGGTTTAAGGGTTGGTTAATTAAATTACTTAAGTTACTATATAAACTACCCTAAGCCTAAACCCAACTTAACACCCCACAATTCCCAAACCCGAATTGCTCTTCTTTCTCTCTACTTTCTCCCTACCAAAGTAGACTCCATAGGAGACCATGGTCTAAGGTTTCTAGCGATTGAAGAAGATAACTTTTCACCATCAATTTTCAAAGAATATTAATGTATCGGGATCTTTCACCTTGGATTTCCTTTCTCCAAAGGGTTCTTACAAAATTTGTTTTTGAAAAGATGATTTCATATAAGTTTTTTTCTAATCCGAATTTGATATTCTAAATCTTATTTTTTTTATAGTTTCCTTTCATTATTATGGTTATATTATCATGTATTATTGTTAAATTATGCTAGTTCTTGTTGATTTAACATAGGATGTTAAATAGATTATGAATTCACCAAAATTCCCTAATCCTAGGTTATGAACTCACGTTGAATGGTTTAATGTTGATGCAATTGACTTAGTTATCATGTTAATTGGTATTGATTGATGTTATTACACCTATTGACGGATGAAATTTAATTGGTTCAGGGTAACACCAATGTTGATTGCTTTTTAAGGAGAACTGGTAAGACTTTGTGATCTTGAACCTTTACTTCAGTTGTGATGGCTTGTACTTGGTGTATGAAGTTCGATTAAAGTATATATTGTGATTGTTAAGTAGGCGTTTGTATGATGATGCAATTGAAATGTCTTGAATATATTAAGGTGTGAGATTATGTTAAGATATAATGATATAAGGTTGGTTATGAATTGCCTATGTACCTTATTATGACATGATGATGATAATGTATTGATCTCACAATTGAGGGTTGTATTAAAAGGATATTCTCATAAAATTCCTAATGATCTAATGTCTACGAATATACAAGGGGTTAGTCTCCTATGGCCTAAACTATGCTATCAATGTTAAAAGATGGCTTATAGACATTTCAAAAAGGAACTCTAGCTTAGCACCGAGTGAACTAGTAGTGAGGAGTGTTCTTCTCCAATGTGGGAAGGTAGGTTCACTATTCTACTCATGAGATTGGAGACTACAATGCAATATTCATAAAGAGGGTCCCAAGTATATCTCATAGTTCTTGAACTATGTTACCCTCCTAAAAATACTAGCTAGTGGATCAACCTAGAATGTCTATGTTCATGTTTTGGTACTACATTGGCAAGTAGTCCACCTTCTTTCGGTGTAGGGTGTCATGAAACCGGATTCCACATTTAGCTTTTGTGGTCTATGTTTGTTAAAGAGAGTGTTCCCGAAAGAAAATAAAGTAAATAAGTAAACACTAACTAGGGTGACTTGTGTGGTTGATTTAGTCTGGGTAGGGGTATGGGATTCTATGTTATATGAAGTTAGACAATATTGTTGATTCTTTGGTTTACTTGGTTGAGTAAGGTTATAGGGCTTTCCTTGGTCAATGCACATGTATACTTGATGGTGGAAATGAGTAAAGGTCTTGTATATTATGTAATTTTATGAACTCTTATATGTCCTTTGTTCGTTATAGCATGATGTTAGTGTTGTTTTTGTTATGTACTCTAGAATGCTATTATACATGTGTACTTGATTATACTTGATAATGTTGATCTTGTGTTATATATGGTTCTTATATTAAGTTGTATAGACTATGAACATGAATAATTTTATTGTGATCCTTATGTGTTATATGCTCTCTTGTATGTGCAATAAAGTTTTCTGAATGACTTAGCATGTTTTCTAAAGTAAATGTCCCTTTCTCATGCATTGTTTCAAATGTTTTATGGGCGTGTTTCCATATTGAGAACAAGTGTGTACGAACCCATATTTCTATTTTTCAACAATTATGTAGGTTCCGAGCGATGAGGTTTTAAAAGGCCACGGAAGATAAGTTGGACTCTCATACTTCAAGTTTGGTAGGGCCTCACCTTCCGAGGACAATGTCACTATCTAGGGATAGATTTTGTTTTAGTCGTAAAAACTATTTAATTATTAATCTTTGATATGAAAACTATTATTGTATATTCCTATATGTGGATTTTGTTGTAATGAAATAAGCGCTATTCCCGAATTTTGTACTCGATTTAGATAGTTTAAATGTGAGACACTTTCCTATTATAATATCTTTATATATTATGTTGTGAAATAAATGTAGAATCCTATGTAGTGATTCCTATGATAGGAGTCTATGTAAACTCCCTATATATATATATATGATATGTAAGCAAGAGGCTTATGTAAACCTCACTTATAGATGTAAATGAAAAATTTTAAATTAATCTATGGTATGTTATGACGAACGATAAGAGGCTAGTCTAAATCCTCTCAGAGGATGACGACACAAATTACGTCTTGGGGGTGCTCCCTGGATGTGACACTTCCTCTTTAGCTCGATCAAACCCTATCCCATTTTCAGTGATGCAATGGACCAACACTATGCCTTCTTTCACCATAAAGTGACATTTCTCCAAAATTAGAACAAAATTACAATCCTCACACCTCTGGAGGACCTCATCCAATTTACTCAAAAACCAATTAAAGGAGTCTCCCGCTACAAAAAAAATCATCCATGAACACCTCAATAATGTCCTCCACCATATCAGAGAATATCGACATCATATAAAGCTGGAAGATCACTGGTGCACTACATAACCCAAACGACATCGTCTTGAATGCAAATGTCCCATAGGGGCATGTGAAGGTGGTTTATTCTTGATCTCTGGATCAATAGATATATGTTTATATTCCAAATATCCATAAAAAAAAGCAATACGAACCTTTGCCTGTGAGTCTGTCTAGCATATCATCCATGTAGGGCATGGGGAAATGGTAATTTTCTGTCTATGCATTCAACTTCTGCTAGTCCACGCCAACTCTCCATCTGGTCAATGGACGCATTGGAATAAACTTATTCATCTCATTAGGTACCACTCTCATCCCACCCTTTTTTGGCACGCAGTGAACAAGACACACTCAACAATTATCTGCAATAGGATAGATGACTCCAGCATCCAACCACTTGATAATCTTCTTTTTCACTACATCTTGCATACACGGATTCAACCTTCTTTGGTGCTTAATACTTCATTTTTGATCGGGCATGAGTTGAACTTTGTGGGAACTGATGCCGGCAAGAATCCCAATAATCTCCATAACGGTCCAACAAATGGCTCATTTGAACCTCTTCACTACCGCCACTAAACACTCCACTTTTTCTCCATTCAAATATGATGTAATTATCAGTGGCAACGTATCATCTCTACCGAAAACACATACCTCAGATGAGGTGTTAGAGCCTTAGCTCTAATTTTGGGGCCTCCTTAATAGATGGTTTCGTGGGTAGAGACTCGCGATATTTTATATCCAACTCCAATTTCTTCAGCTTTGACCGATATTCATTTTAATCAAGTGTAGCCACCAAAGACCCATACTCTTCAAAAACATCACTGTTAACATTCATGATAGCTGCCGCTAGTGCCTCAACACCTAGTTGGTCTTCAATCTGCACATCATATATATTGTCAACCCTGTAGGATATTGAAGATACCATTTTGAGCTCATCACTCTGCTTCATGGACCTACTTATATTGAAAGTTGCTTCTTCATTATTCAACCTAAATTTCATCTACCCCTTTTCAATATCGACTAATGCATGCCCATAGGAAAGGAATGGCCTTCCTAGAACAATAGGGACCTCAAAGTCAACCTCATAGCAAAGATTCACAAAATCGGCAAGCAATATGACTGACTGAACTTTCACAAGCACATCATGGAGTATACCAATTGGCCTCTTCACAGTTTGATCGGCCATCAGTAATCGCATCTTTGAGTTACCCAAGCCTAACTTCTTACAAATGGAAATAGGCATGAGATTCATGCTCGCACCTATATCACGTAGTGCCTTAGAAAAGTGTAGCAGTCCTATAGTACATTGATAGTGAAGGCGCCAGGATCTTCTTTCTTCTACACAAGAGAACTTGTAGCATTGGCAATACAATGTTGCATTCTATCATCATCTTTAAAGCTAATCGATCTCTCCCTTGTCATCATATCCTTCATTAATTTAGCATAACCGGGCATTTGTTCCGAAGCTTCTATCAAAGTGACATTGATGTAATTTTGTTTCAAAATAGTGATAAATTGTCGGTGTTTACCATCTTCCGTCTTCTTCATTAATCTCTAAGGGAATGGTGGTGGAAGTCTAGGTGTAAGACTCCGATAATGAGAAAAGGTGTCTAGAGCCTAACATGTTTTTCTTAAAGTTCTAATGTCCTAAAAATGTTTAAAATATAGTATATAGGCAGTAGCTAAAATATTGGAGGTATTGGAAGTCAAACGTTAAGGGAGGACTAAGACATTCGACGACTAAGTCTCCTAGTCCTAATATGTGGTTCTATGTGTTTATGGGTGTTTCATGATGTTCTAAGGTTCTAAATTATGTGGAAGGTCTATAACTTTTTAAGGGTTATAATCAAGTTGGAAACGTCCGGGTACGACTTCTAAAGGGCCCCACAAGAGGCCCCAAAAGAAGGACCCAAAGCTACCTAAGATACTGCCTGGGCAGTGTCCATTTACGGACCCAACGATGGATCGTTGGTCCACCAACGGCTAGTCAAGCAGGTCTTGTCGAGGGATACATGACTTGTAAAGGTCTTAATCCAATTCTTGCTAAGTGTCAGGCGACAGAGGCCAGGCACGGCCCGTCATGGCCTCGATGCCCCGTCATTGCCATTGTCGAAGGTGGCCTGCAACTGGCAGCGTGCGTCTGTTTCATTTAAGGGGTGAATGGGAAATTCACCCCACATACTAAAATTATTATTATGGGTTTATTTATGTAATTTTGGGTGTATATAAGTCATCAAAAACGTGATCACCCCATTCTAGAATCCTCTGACACGTAAGAGGCCTTTCCCTCCAAAAATATTTCCCTTCAAACCTCCATTGTTGGTGAAGCTCAAGAACTTCTTGGAGCTGGGTTTTCTATGGATGAATCATCATGTTTTAGAGGTTTTCAACTAGAAAAAGGTATGGTGACATTCATCTCTTGTTATATTTTCATCTAGACAACCATTCTCAATGATTTCAAAAGAGAAATATATGATCAAACACTTTCTTCTTCAATCTGCCGTGGGTTCTTTCTTAAAATGATTTCAAAAGCATAATATGAATGCATTGATGATTTTATACTGATCTGGAAGTGGTTTTAAATCAAATTGCATGATGAATCCATGCTTCTTCACCAAAATGATATAGCCTTGCATGGGCTTTGTGATCTTGATTTGTTATCGATTTAATTATGATTCTATTACATTGAAGTGATTGTATATGCTGTTATTTACACGAATTTATGTTGAATTGATATTGAAGGATCCATGAGAATCAACGTATGAATATTTAAACATGAATAGCCTATGTTTATACATGTTGCCTTGAAGTCCATTGTGAGATCGGTTGTGTAGAGTTTTGATTATGTATGAAGTTCTGTAGCTACTTTTTTAGGGTGATATAATGTATTAATTTTGTAGGTATAAATCCTAATGATCAAATTAAGAAAGGCTTGCATGAATTGATCTAGATTCCTTTAGGCTATGAAATCAAAAAGCTAAGTGTGTGATGGATCTCGAATTGTGATTAGATGAAGCATGATTTTTTCTTGATTTCTTATCTAATTAGTTACTGCCTAATGAGTGTATTATTTATAAAATATGAATGATAATCAAAGCCTTAGAGAGTTCATAGTCTTGGTAAAGTCTTCTATACTCTAGCAAATCAATAAGCCTAAATGCCTATGTTGTAACATTAATCTTGAAGGTATGTAATTATGATTTAAATATGGTTAAATGCAGGTTTAGATACTGCATTAGAATTATAATATGTATGAAATATGATCTAACTCAATGCAAGGGAAATTAGCTAATGATCTATGTTATTCTACTTTCCTAGAATGTTAATGTGTTGTATTATGTTATAGTATAATCTTGTAGCGACATGTACATTGTTTCTTATATGTTTAAAGTACATTTAGATACTGACATATATGTGAATTATTGGTAAACAAGGTCTATTGATCAATGAGGATCAAAGGTTGAGGAGTTGGTAAGAATGCTTATTTGCTCTACTCCTCTTCTTCTCTATTCTTAATAGAAATGTTAATGAAGCCTTGTATGGCATTGTGTGGTATGGTCCACTTATGGTGGAGGTGTTTACTTTATTTTCAATCTATATATGTGTTGACTATGTCCATGAAGGCAAATGTATGAATATATGAGCATGTGCTTATGATGATACTATGTGAAGCTTATGACTACTTTCTTATTCTAGTTGTGATCTAGGTTGTATGGCTATTATGTAAGCATGTGTATATCCATGTTAGGGTGAAGTATATGTGCTGCCATAGATGAGTTAACAATGGTTAATAATCCCTACCTATGTACCTTTATGTAAAATCAAGAATAGCACAAGTTAGGAGTCTTAAGTGTGATATGAAGTTGGCTTGTCTCCTATGCTATTGTGTGTTGTGTGGTGTATGCTTGAAGGTATATTATGGTCTAATAGGGTGGCTGCCTCAAATGTTGTTGATAGCCTTTATGTAATCATGTTTAGCTATGTACACACACTCTCTCTCACATGCATATTACAAGTAGTATAGGTCATTGTGTCAAAATAAAAGGTTGTTCTCGTATTCACTAATATCTACTACTATGCATGTAAAGTATATGTATGTGAAGTATTTCATGTATTTCTTACTAGAATGAATTGATAGGTTTACTATTATGGCAAGGGTATGGGGTTTACCTATGCATTGCACATGTGTACCATGATAGGATAGTTCTAGATTCGGTTTTTATATGTATGAATATGTATGTATGAATGTGTGTGACTTAATGTGTTATGTGAAAGGTTTGCTCACCTATATGAATACACACATATATGTATGAATATCTAGTCAAGATAGGGTCCTTGAATGGTGTATTCATATGTACCCTTTGCTAGATCATGCTTTACATATGCTATGTTCATGTGAATGGATTCTTTACATGATTTAGGTTGATGAATTTCCATCTATGACCTATGAGTTGAGCATATGATGGGATGCCTCTCCTAAACCTATGATTTATAAAGTAAAAATAAAATAAAGGTTTTTAATGAAGGGAACTTAGCATAGCACCGAGTGAGCTTGAATATGAGTGTGTGTCCCTTCCCATGGTAGGAAGGTAGGTCACCATAAATCTCATAAGGTGGATAACCAAAATGCCTCAATGGGAATAAATAGGGTTTCCATAATAAATAACTACAATGCCTAATCCTGGCATAAAGAGAGTTTTCACATGTACCTCCAGTTTCCATAACAATGTTGCCACCATAGGATATTAGCTAGTGGATCCACCTAGAAAGCTATGTCACATTTGGTTCTACTTTGGCTGGTAGACCACCTTCTTTCAGTGTAGGGTTCTATGACACCGGATTCCATGTTTAGCATCACATGTTCTATGTCGGTTAAGGCTATAGTTTCCCTAAAGTAAAATGGACAATGGAAGTGAAATGACTAGGACCCTAAATAGAATGACTTAAGGGAGGTTACTTAGGATAGGTGGAAGTAATGAACCCATCTAGACATTGCACAAATAGCTCCTTAGGAAGTTCTAGGAACGTTTTCTAATGCATGTCACTATGTATGTGTTCCTTATGCATGACATTGTAGTATTTGTCTACTTTTTATGAAGATGTTCATGATATGAGTCTATATGCATGATGTTGATCTTTTTGACTATATGATAAAGGTCTTGACTTTACTATGTCTATGTGGTATTATACTTCTATATTGTCTTGTGTAGATGAAATGTATGATTTTCCTTGTCGTCCTAAGGTGATACATTGCACCTAGTATCCCTAAAGGATTACTTGGGAGCCTAATGAATTAAAAGAAAGAGTTCACTATAAAGAGGAATGAGCTCACTATAAAGTAACCTCAAAATAAACTTAAATTCTATAAGTGATTTTCTATGATCTTTGGCCTTTGATTGTGTTTATATGAAGTATGAAAATGATATATATTCTATTGATAAATGTTTTATGATGATTTAATCCAAAATGGCATGAAGTATGATTTCAAAAAAAATGTCCCTTTTTGATGTATGTCTTTGCATTGTTGCCATACTTAGTACATTCTTGTGCTAATCTCATTCTTCTCTACTTTTTACACAATGTGTAGGTTATGGATGATTAAAGGATGTCTTGAATCATGAAGAGCTTGATAGGTGATTCCCAAGCTCAAGGAAAGAAATCCTCAAGTCCAAGGATGTTATAATGTGTACTTATTGCAAAATCTATTAAATATTGTATAGTTTTGTATTATGTCTTAAGGGTCATATTCCTAATGTATTCCAATGTTGTTGAGTCTAAGATGGCAAAGAGACTTAGAGTCTATATATGTATTATGAGTTATATTTTATACGCATATAAGGTGCTATGAAAAGTTTTAAATTTTCCTCTAAATTTACTATGTCTATGTGATGAAGGATAACTATGGGATTGTATAAGACCACCGAGAGGTCAAGTACGCCATGTTACTTCTAAGGGGTGATCCCCGGTCGTGACACTAGGAATAAGGACCACTTTCTGAGGTACCTCTGTTTCTTTTCTCGTATTATGCACGAACTCTTCACTAGCTTCTACTATTTTTCCTTTCTCATTTCACCTTCTACTACAAACGACATAGGTGGATCAATTGTTTTATTACCCCCTCAGTAGTGACTTTTAATGACCGTTATTTTTAGGTTTCTAGATAGTGTTGCTTAGAAGAGTGCCAAGTTGGCGTGGGTTCACAGTAGTAGACAATTGAGCCATATGTAGCTCAAGATGCTTTATTGAGGCAGCATGTACATCCACATTTTGTCTGATGTTAGCTAGGTCAGCTCTCATCTCCTTGACATTCTCATCACTCGCATTGAATCTCCTCATCATCTTCTGCAACATATCATTAACTCACACCATACTACCTCTACCCATTTCTTGGAGAAACTTCCCAATTTTGAGGGGGAACATATGGCCCACTCTGTTCATTCTTGTTATTATAGTTATTCCGGTAGAAGTTGTTGTCGCGGTTGTAGTTCCCATTATAGACATATTGAACCTGTCGGTTGTAGACACTATAGTTATGACCTTGGTTTATATGACCTTGGCTCCATATTTCTTTATTGGAGGCTTAGGCATTTGTTTAGAAACCACATTCTCATCATAATTGTACTCATCTATCGAAGGTGGTTTTTAGTCAAATAGTTCACCGAGATTACCTTCTTTGCACCTCCGCTCACACGTTTCAAGACCAACTCAAGCTTAGTTCTCAACTGTGCTAACTCTTCACGCATCTCATATGTTTGGTTTTTTGTAGCTTGTACTGCAACGTTTTTTTCATAGTGTCTGACTTTCTAGTTATCCAAGCCTTGTTGTTGCAAGGTATCTTCTCTAACTTCTCAACAATCTCAACATAGGTACATTCCCCATAGGATCCAGCCACAATAGGATCGAGCACTAATTTGTTGTTGTCATCTTGCCTCTATAGAAGTAACTCTTTCATTGACTCATCATCAATGCGGTGGGTTGGGCCGCCTCTCACGAATGTAGTAAATCTATCCCAAGAGTTACTCACCGAATCTCCCTGTAGTGTAACAAATTTATTCAACTTATCTTTTTGGTTGAGCTTCTTTGACACTGGATAGTATCTTTCCTAGAACACATCTCTCAACTGATCCAAAGTATAAATAGAGTTGTAAGGAAACACGGTGAACCATGTAGCGGAATCTCCTATCACTTATAAAGGAAAGAAGCGTAACCCAATGAAATTCATATATAAGTCTGGCCTACCCACAGAACTTTTGCATGTAGACCTTAGTTTATCTATATGAGTTGTGGGTCCTCCGATGGCAGTCCCTAGAATTTAAAACTTCATAATTCTAAGACGTGTTCTATAGCCTAACATAAGTGACAAAAGTATTAGACACTATTTTAAGGTCTATTTTAATGTATATAAGTCATTTAGGAAGTTAAGGGTTCAAAACGTCAAAGAACGTCCATGACGTCCGAAAACTAGTTCAATGAGGTGCTAGTAAGCCTTAGCATATTTGACTAAGTTTTAGGAGTAAAAAAAATGATGAAAATTGGTGGAAGGGTGTCAACGCGTATTATAGTTAGTTAACAGTCAAAACGTTTGGGAATGACCCCCCCAAGGATAAATCAAGGGACCTTGAGAAGGACATGTGCATTTTGGCAAGAAGCTTCCAAAAGGTAGTGTGCACAAATGAGTGCTACTTGACGGATCGTGTGTCAATCGACGGGGGGGGGGGG
>NC_028639.1:12691078-12693804 GCF_001406875.1 Solanum pennellii
TGGGGGGCGATGAAAACTTATACATCTATGGCAGGCCTGATTTGTACAGTCTCTGAACTCAACGATGGACCAACAGGACAGTTGTACCCTGGTCCGTCGATTGACAAACGGGAAGTAGACAAGTAGTCGTCTGTGAGGGTCTGTTTTGGGCTGCTAGATTTTAAGTGACTTGAGTTAATTAATTTAGGGGTTAGTTAATTAGTTAGGGGTTAAGGGATTGTTTAAATAAGTTAGTTACTAACCTATATAAAGACCCTAACCTAATTAGACTAACCAAAGCTCTCATAATTCCCAAACCCAAAACTCTCTTCCTTCTCTCTTCTTTCTCTCTCCCAAAGAAACCCCATTGAAGACCGAGCTAGAGGTGGGTTCAAGGTCTGTAAAGGGTAAAGTTAACCATAAATATTCATCAAATACTAAGGTATTGGATTTCTTTCACCTTTGATACTTCTTTCCTCAAAGGTTTCCATCAAATTGATTTCAAAAATAGGAAGTGCAAGTGGGTTTTCATCCATTACAAAATTGATGTCATGAATTTCTTTGTTTGTGATTTCTTTTGTATATTATGAGTAGATTAATATGTATTATAACTTAATTATGTTATTTCTTGATGGATTGGTCTAGTCTATAGAAGATTACCTTTTCACTCTAACCCTAGGTTGTGATCTTGAATTTAATTGCATAGTAATGACTCAATTGAGTTGGTTAGTGTGTGAATTACTATATTACGATGTCAATGTATCAATTATGAATAGATTAAGTTGAATTATAGTCCTATCATTCTAGTTCTTGAGTAATTTATCTAGACTATGACTTTGACATAAGTATCTTATCTTAAGCTATGAACTAGTGATGGATTGTGATGTAGTAGTTCAATTGGCTTTGTTATTATGTTGTTATTTATTGTGTGATAATACTTCACCCTTATTTTGTGGAGTTAAGTGTTTATTGTAAGACCTTGATTATGGATTATGAAGGAGACTTGATAAGTCTTGTGATCTCGACTCGTTACTTCCATTATAGTTAATTGTGATTAAGTCATGATGTTGTATTTGAGTATACCTTGTATTATGATTGATAGGGTTGGTATGATGTTGAATTAAAATGTCTTGACTATGTTTTTGTGAGGTGTTTGGTAAGATGTAAACGTTACTAGGATGGTGATAATTTACCATTGTGCCTTATTATGAAGTGATATGTAAATGTGTTAACCTCACTTGTGTGATATGTAATGACAGGAGAATACTAATGAAATTATTATTGAGCTATGATGATGATGATTATACAAGGGGTATACCCTATGACCTACATTAAGAATTGATGATTAATAATGACATTAAAGACATTATAAAAGGGATTGTAGGTTAGAATCGAGTGAACTAGAGTGAGGATTGTCCCTTCCAACATGGGAAAGCTAGGATCAATAATTTACTCATGAGAGTTGATACTATAATGCATGTAGCATAAAGAGGGTCCCAACTATATCCTAGTTCTTGAACTATGTTTCCCCCATAGTAATACTAGCTAGTGGATCCACGTAGTTTCTATTTTCATGTTTTGGTACTACCTTAGAAAATAGTTTGCCTTCCTTCGGTGTAGGGTTCCATGACACCGGATTCCACATTAGCTCATGTGGTCTATGTCGATTAAGGAAAGATGTTCCACAAATCTGAAATGAACTAAAGGAATGAACTATAACTAGGTTAAACCAAGGAGTTTAGCTTAGTCTAGGTAGGGGTATGTGACTCTACCTAAACGTTACACTAGTTAGATTTGAGGGAAGTCTTAGGAGGATGTTTATATGCATGTATATGCTTATAATTTTACATGACATGTATATGGTGATCTTGCATATTGATTATACTATATGATGATTAGTTTCACTTACGAATATGTGTTTGGTCCCTAATTCTAAAACTATTATGATATGTACCCTTAAATGCCATGCTATGTGAAGTTGGATGTTGGTCATGATTCTTGTTGGGTTTACTTAATTGACTAAGGTTATGGGGCTTTGCTTGGTCATTGAACTAGTTGACAAATTGAGGGTTCATGGGTAATTGTCTTGCTTTTGTTATGTTTTAATGAACACTAATCCATGCTTGTTGCTATTATAACTTAATGATAGAGTTGCCTTGACTATGTATTCCATTATGTGATATGCATGATTGGCTTTACTAGACTTAGTATTGTATGTCTTATGATGTACATGCTTTGGATTTAATAAATATGTCTTATTGATTGGTACGGTCTTATTGAATGTGCATAAGGCTTTTCTAAGTAAATTGCATACCTTAATGAATTGTCCCTTTTAGCATGATTTAATGATATGTGTCTATATGGTCTCATACATAGTACAAGTGGTGTACTAACCCAATTTTCTCCCTTTTATCCAACATTTTAGGTTCCGGTCATTGAAGGTCCTTTGGGACGACTTTCAAGGAAGACTTAGAATTCTCACTCATCCAACATGGGTAGGTCCTCACTTTCCGAGGGCAATGCCAATATTAAGATAATGAAGTTGTTTTAGTTTTAAGACTCCTATGTTCTTTCCCTTTCATTTGAGTACTAACCATTGTATAGCCTATATGTGATCTTAATACATTGATGTATGGGCTAGGGACAAATTGTTATGTTCTTGTTTGAGGGTTATGAGATGAGACATCCATTTGAGACTATGTTATACTATATATATATATATATATATATATATATTTATATATATA
>NC_028639.1:12694073-12755855 GCF_001406875.1 Solanum pennellii
TGTGTGTGTGTGTGTGTGTGTGTGTGTGTGTGTGCAATAAAAATAGGAGACTACGTAATCTTCCTATACGTAGGGTCTATGTAAACTTTATAAAAATATTATGTGTGTGTAGAGATCTATATAAACCTCAATGAAGATGTAATGAAAATGTTTTTGAAATTTTTGCATTTTAACTTGCGAATGTGATGATGTACTTTAAGAGGCTAGACTTAGTCCTCAAAGAGGACGATGACGCTCGTTACGTCTAAAGGGTGCTCCCAGGATGTGACAATAAACCCCTCGTGGTGGCATCTGCATCAAGCTACTTGCTACCACGAATTTGTGCCCAGGTGGCAGAGGGGGCAGGACAAGAAGGTCCATCAGAATGTGAAATGTTCACATTTTCCCTATAGTAATCATGAAGTCATGGAACTGGAGGCTGCATCCTCAAAAAATTCTCAAATTGGTTATCAACACGAACTTGGTTGTTTATATCAACCAATAATGGAGGTTTATAGATTGCCCCATCACCTAGATTTCCTCTGTTAGGGTTGGCTGGCGCCTCTTAATTCTACATTCTTTTTGAGGTTCAATTAATTTCGAGATTAAATGGAATGAGTAGTTCTCCTCGGTTCCGTGTTCTTGGCTTACAGTAGATCTATACTTGAAAGAAACAATAACAAATAGAAAAAGTAAAATCATAAATCCATTCACTAAATTTCAATAATGTAAGTAAAGTTAATCGAAAAGCTAGATTCCCCGACAGCGGCGCCAAAATTTGAAACGCTCAAGTTACACCTCCCTAAAGAAGTATCAGAGGTCGGAATCATGTAAAGAACCCAACTATTAGGTTGCGGTCGATCCAATAAGAAAATGGTCTACACTTAGCTTTAATTCAAAATTACATTTATTTATCCAATGTCTTTCCGAAATCAATTAATTAAATGGGGTTTTTTTTATGAAACAAGTTTCTCACATAGTCTAAGTGAACAAGTAAACGAGAGTAAGTGTTTATAAAGTTGTGAGAATAACTAGGGTATATGTGTTCCCCACAGATTCATAACGCCGTATTCCTAGCAGTAACAATTGTTTCCTAGTGTTTTGCATGTAATGTGGTAATTTATATATCTCTAATTCCTTGGTCCGGCATCTAGAGAATTTCACCCCGTACCTTGGTCTGGCTACGTATGTATAAGCTACTAACCCTTATCTTTACCTCATATTAGACATCATAAATGATTTATAGCTTAGTTATTACTTTTCACCTATCAATACTAGCCTATAAGATAGTATCACACTTAATCTATGTTGATAATTCTTTTCTTATTCCTACCTATTTGTTCCAGCAAGTAGCAACAAGTCAAGTTCTAATGCGTGAACTCGTCAAAAAGATATCTAAGAGAAAAAATTATCAATACATGCAAAATCACTATTTGAGAATTTCTTAGTTGATAGGATTACTTTGTCAATTATCCATGGTTCCTACAAACCTAGTTGTGGATTTTGTTACCATGCTAGCAAGATCACAATTATCAATATTGAATAAAGAATTCATGAACTTACTTAACTATAAGACGATACCTAGAAATTCAACATGAAATTTCAAGAAAATACCTTAAAACCAAATCCGAAAATTGATTAATTGATCATGTTTGCAAAAACCCATTCTCTAAAACAAAAAAAAACAATAACAAAAGTAGTTAAGCCCAAAAACAAGATTTTAATCCCCTATTTATAGAAAACATAGTCCTAAAGAAAGAGAAATTTAAATAAAGAAAGTTTTTTCCAGAAATGCGACTTCAATAAATTACTTTACGAACGGACAGTCAGTCAATCGACGGTCCGTCGACTGCCTCCGTCAGTCCATACTTGGAATTATTTTTTTTCACCGGATAGAACCTTTTCTTAATAAAACGATGCACCAAAAGTAAAGGTTAAAGTCCTTAAGTGTTGAATATCTCCTAAATGTTTTAATGAATATAATGACTTAAGTAAAGGTGTGTTAATGAAAAGCTACTTATCTAGCGGCTTTAAGGATTGCTTAGGTAAGATTGGAGAGGGTGTATTGGCATTCTCTTGATGTATTACTTAGGTAGGTCTTAGAGTAATTCAGGTAGGGAGTTGAATGTATTAAATGGGAATAATCTTAGCTTATGTAGTCTAAATGATCACTTTTGTGTGTCTGAAGGGATTGTATGGGCGGTCGCTTCATAACTCACTCAAGTGAGCCTTAGAATCACCTTTGGTAGGATGGTCTTATGTTTATGTTTATTGAAGTGATATTGGTGTTATATTGTTGAATTTTACTATATCTTCTTATGTTGACTTGATGTGATCTATTGTACTTGTTTTATGAAGTTTTACTCAAAAAGAGCATGTTTTATACAAATGACATTTTATCATGATTTCATGCATATACTTAGTAAATTCTAATGTACTAATTCTATATATTTTGTCTATCTCTAAAGATGTATGTGGCATTTGAGAGGAGTCTAAAAGTCAAAGCTTGGATTAGTGTTCATTCATTAAAGAGTGGGTATGTCCTCTCTAGATTTAAGGACATCATGTATTTAGATTTTCTTATTGAAATTATTGTAATAGACTTAGCTATTTTCTATGTATTGAAGTTTCGGATGTGTTCCAAAGATATTCTTATGTCTAAGATGGCAACCGTGAGACTTAGTCTTTCATTGAGTTTATCTGTAAAAGATATTTTGAAGTATTACTAT
The DNA here is from genome assembly GCF_001406875.1 of Solanum pennellii. NCBI lineage: Eukaryota > Viridiplantae > Streptophyta > Magnoliopsida > Solanales > Solanaceae > Solanum > Solanum pennellii. The sequence continues at coordinate 12,696,782 of NC_028639.1, forward strand.
TTCATGTGAAATGTTTTAATTCCGCACTACTTTTCATACATGTTATGCAATGAATGATGTCAAAGGGCTTGTAGATGACCTATGAGAGTTCAAGTACGCCGTCTTGCAATCTGAGAACACCATATCCTATAGGGTGTATTCTAAGGTCGTGACTGTTGAATCCATATATCTATATAGTTGTTTCCCAAATGAATCTACTTTAATGGGTGGAAATAGGAAGAGCGAATTCTTATTCCATGATATTAAGTTAGGTGGTGCTTAAGAGTTTATTGAGGTGATCTTCAAGAGAGTTTGTCTATGCTTTAAATCCAAAGAGGAGGATGTTATACTTGACTAGTATGGTTGATTGTTAGTCTTGATGTTCATATGTTTGGTTAGTATGAGTTCCCACCTTATGAGAGGTATAGTGGGATTATGAAGTATGAGACCTTGAAGAAACTTGGTAAGGATCCTATCAAGAAGTGATGACAATGTGTAAATGAGCTAATCCGGAATAAAGGCCCCAGCATGTTTTGGTTCTTATAGTTGTTTTGATTTGCTTTATATGAGTTTATCGTAAGTGGGGGAGAATAAGTTGAGTAGGAAGACAGTGATATCCTTATTTTTTCCTTTTATTTTTACTAAAGCTTGAGACCAAAATCCTTTGTAGTTTTGTTATGTTTTGGAGTCTTGCATATGATGAGTTGCATATCTCCTTATGTTATGAGTTCCGTTCATGATTTGATGTTCTGCATGCTCTTTATGATATCACAGTTATGTGAATGGATTGGTAGTTTATCTTTCCATGTCAATGTGTGGCTAATGATATTTGCTTAAATTCTTCAAAATTGTTATGTTCATGTACAAATGTGTTACTGAAAGGCCGTTGCATGTTGAGATCTATGATAATAGGTTGAGCATGTCTAATGTTGGAGAAGGTCGTTCCTCCATGAGTGAAATGAAAATGATGAAGTGAGTGTGTGCATTGAATTATGGAAATAGTTTCAAAGTTGCTTCTGTTATTTAAATGCTTAATGATATAAAGATGGTGTTCCTTTTAAATATTGTGCAATGAATTTGAATGATTATGTCTATGATTATGTGCGTTTTCAGCTTCTAGTTGAGTCCTTGATTCCCTTGAAACTGTTTAGTGTCATTCGAGGACGAATATTTTACCAAGTGGGGGAGAATGTAGTGACCCTCATAATGAACTAGGTTGAATTAGGGCTTTGCTGGTGTTTCATGAGTTAATAATGTGTTCAAATAGTGAATTTTTGTTTTTGAGGTCAGTTTGGAAAGTTTGAAGTCAAACGTCAAGGAACGACCAAGACGTTCGATGACTAGCCATTTATGTGCTTCCATGTATTCTTGTGTGCCTTTGCATATTTCGTGACTTGTTTGGTGTCCAACATTGTTGGTGAGGACCCTTAGACCTAGATTACCATGTATAAGGGTTTAACGTCTGGGTAATACTCCACCTAGGACCCATGAGGAGCCCTAGAAGAGGACACCATCGAAAGAGGAGGATGCTGACATGCAGTGTCAAATGACGACCCCAAGGGACGACCAGTCGATCAATCAACGGACCATAGACCATGGGAAATGATTGACCTTGGAAGGCCTACACAAAAATGAGTCTGATTCAAACGATGGACCCCATCAAAGGGACGTCGTTTAGACGACGATCCATCAATGGGAGGGTAGTTTATTGGTCTTTAAAAGCTGCACAGATGCGGCCTAGCTTGGGGTGTTTTAGTTAAATCACCCCATGTCTTTTATGAAGTATGGACAGTTCTTTTATGTTTGTTTAGGTATTTTAAGAGGGTTTATATACTAAGGCCTAGGTTAGTCTTCATTTTTAAAAAATTAAAACCCCTTCCTCAAGAAAGACTCTTTCAAATCGCATTGAAGCTAAAACTCAAGAAAGGGCTAGGAGTGAAGGTATTGGATATTTTCATCACCAAATCTCTTGGGTCTTTTCTTATTAAGGTATTTTAGTTCATCCTTTAACCATCTTTCATTCAAGGAGCCATTGCAAAGACTTTTTAAAAAGAGTTTCAAACTACAAAATCTTATAATTTTTATTCTAAGCATGGGTCTTTACATGAAAACGTTTTAATGAATGAAATATGTTATTTCCAATGTTAGTTAATGATTTTAAGGTCAAAACCTCAATGAACCCATGCTCATGTATATATCAACTTTTGGCTTATGAAATGGGTTTAGTAAATATGTTCAGAAAATGTTGGAGTTGTGTTGCTTATGTTATATTGTGGATTACATACTGCATTATTATCTTTTATTATGATGTTTTGGTTAAATATTGATAAAAGGTGGTAACAGATATGATAGAGGGTAAGTTGATCTATCTTGCTTAGTTGTTTATTGAATTGGCCTTGAGTGGTATGGTCAACCATTGATGGCAATGTTTACTTGAGGTCTATGAATACGTATATATATATGTGTGTATTATGATTATGGCCTTGAAGGAGTAGCATGTGAAGTTAGGTGATGCTTTAAAGGGATATGAATATGGTGTTTTATGACGTTGTTAATGTGTGTCTTGGAGATATCATGTCGAAATGAAGTATATGTACAGTGAAGCATGATAGTGTGTAAAGCATAATAGTGTGTCATTTCTGATAAATGTAGTATGAGAAATTTTAGAAGTAAATGCTATGCTATGGTGATTATGTGAATGAGTGTTCTCATATTACTCACACACACTATGAATGAAAGAATGATGTTAATAAATTAAAATATGGGATTTACGGTAGACACTCTTTCTGAGAATACATAAAATGTCAAGACCATTCCCTAATATTCCTAAAGAACTCTAGTAATGAAAAATGGAATTTTTGGGTTGACACTTTTCGTGAGTTAAGATGAAGTGTTTAGTAGCATCCTCACTGTTCCGAAGAACTTCTTAATATACGTTAAGATGGTATTGTGAGACAAGCTAGTTTCTATTTTCATATATGAAGTAAAGTTGAACTTCCATTGAAAACTTTTTAAATTTTCCGTTATAATTCTATGTTATATGTGATGATGAATTCTAAGGACTTGTATAAGACCTGTTCGAGGTCAAATATGCCGGTTATGACTAGGGGCTGCTCTCGGATCGTGACATATAGGAACAACAAAGGGTGTTCCTATCATGGAAACTTGCACAACAACATCCGCCATGATCTCCTAATTCTCAGTCAAGACCTCATATTCTCAGCCTCATTTGATATCTCCTCATCAGTCTCTACCTCAAACTCAGAATCAACTATCTCCATCTGTCTATCCTCTTCTCCAGGTTAACTAGTGACATCAATTGGTCACCTAGAATTTCTACCATACCAATGACCATGGATATATTAATGGATTTCAGCTGATACACATCCTCCCGCAACACAACTATAATGGCTTTTAAGGTCGTTACCTCATTGGTTATTCGTTGGTTACGCTTGCACACCTTCTCCTTGCCTCAAATGCGTAAATGTCATCAATTAATGTTGTCACAAAATCTGTTAGGGTAATTTGAATCATGCCCCAATAAAGGTCTCAAGTCTAGCAGCCTGACGATAAGCAGTATAGGATAGTCGTCCAATCCGATGTAATGAAACATGGGTAATCAAATCCCAGGAGGTAGAAGCAGTAGAAAGTTTAGATTGTAGTGTGACCATCGAAGAACCTGTAATGTAAGAAGTAATATTTTTAGTTGTTAATATATATGAAGACTCATGTTCTAGAGAAGGAAAAGATGCATGTGCATGTATGGAGTCTGTATCCATAGTTTTGACAGGATTCCCAAGAACATCCTTCAGTTTTTTCCCTGCCTGATCTTAGAGATACTAATCTTTGATATTTAGTATATAAATTGATGGATGTAGGTACTATTTACACATTGTTCATGGAAACTTTAGGTACCCGGGATCGTGTACACAACTCTATGATCAAAACCACAATGGTGAAGGAGGTCTGGCACTATTTATACCTTCTTGCCGTCTGTAGCCCAATGATCACACCCAAGTATATTCTTTGGCGTTCAATGATTGCGCCAAGAATAAATACTTTAGAGTGATGAAGGACGGAGTCATTTTGAGATAGCATTATGGTAATGCTGATAAAGACAAACCTATACCAAAAAGCTACATGTATGTCTTTTGTCATAATTGGGAACCTTACTTTTGACCATCATAGATTTCCATCACAAAGAGAACATATAACCACCTTTTTATGTCCTTAATTTCTTTAGTCTTCATCTGGTACAGGTGAGTATCTGTCGTAGTGGTCGTGATGTACAAGACTATATTTATAGTGGTGCATTCACATAAGACTTTCTTTCTACGAACTATCACATTATCAACAAGTTCAAATACATATTGTTGCTTCTTTCTTTGAAGGATAAAGGAACTATATAAGGCATAGAAATCCGTAACACATTTTTGAATATATACACCACGAGGCTGTTGCGAATATTGAAGTTGTGAAATCATAGGTAGTCCATTATATCCAGGTATCTATCGATAACCCCATAAGTGGACAAACACTTTTCTTCATGAATTATCCTTAGCCACTCTGTTATAAATATGTTCATTGACTTGGGAGGAGGACCTTGAACTGGTGGTGCGAGCACCACTGCCCATTCTTGACCTGGAGGTGGGGGGTTAAGGATTTCTGATCCTAGACGAATCATTCAATTTTTGGAGCATAAATTTTCCCTTATTGCTGTTTAAAACTCATCATCCTCGAATGCTAGAATTTTAGGTTCTTGCTTCTCATCCTCACTCTCATACGTGGTGAGATGTGTGCCGCATATGTCGTCACTGTCAGAACAATACTTTGGTGATGCTAGTGCCTTGATTTTCCTTTTCCTATCTCACAAGATCTAGCAAGTTTTGCTGTTTTGGGCTTGGATTTAGCCGCATCCTCATTGATTGTGATCCCCATTGCTTTACCTTGGGGTGTTTTGTTTCTACGGACAACTTTAGGTCTAGACATATATTCAAACATTTGAGAAGAAGTTAAGGATAACATAATCACAGTCATTTAAAAGAAGTTGCAGAGATGCTCATCAAGATACTCGGTGAATCACCAAATTATTTTCGCGAGATGAATCGATCTCGTTGAAAAAGTTGGTACAAATATTATTTACATGTTGAAAATTAATGTCTCAATTGGAGGATCGCCAATACATTTCAGCGAGACATACTAGCTCGCAGAAAGTTATAATGCATAAAGGTTTAGGGTACAGACAAAGGGAGATGAAACAGACTTTTTGTGAGTCATAGACTGCCTACAACAATACTAGGTTCCTTCTCGAAAACTACAAAAATGAACAAATCATTTATCATGAAATAAAAGGTGAGATGGGGACACAAGGGAAACCGCAGAGTGGTTTGGATAGCTCGACCAAACTCGCTAAAAAACGCAAAAGACCTATCTTCAACTAGTTTGTAAAAAATCACACCTGCAATCCCCCCAAAAAAAATCAATCCATTCACTAGTAAAATTATCACCGAACCTATAGCAATCAATACATTGAGATACTTAAATTAGTCCTAGTTCAACTAATCATGAAAACACAACCCATAAATATCGAGTTTGAATCTAAAACAAAGAATATGGGATTTCAACAAATGGATTAATAAGGGGATGCTTATAAATTTAGAGTCTAGGAAACCTAACAACTTGACCAAATCAGGGAGGCCCAAGACAAGTCAACGCCATAAACTAATTTGCATAAAAACAAAACTAAATGCTTTGTTTTTGAGAACTGAATATTATCATTAATTTAAGAAAATATTGAAATGCTAGGGGGAAAATAAATCCATATCCTACCACTAATTGATCAAGTAAAAATACCTAGATAATATTGAAATATTCAATTTACTAAAAGGATGCGATATTGAAAAGATGAGAATGGGGAAAATGAAAAAAATTAAAATTTGGTCCTTAAAAAGATCCTAAAGATTCTGTTCATTCAGCGAAGTTAGTTTTCTCGCCAAACAACTTGGCAACCCATTGAGTAGTCTCTTACCTCGCCGAGTTTTACAGGACCTTCAGTTATTGTGGAGGTCTAAACGGCAACCAAGATCAGGTTCTCCTATCAGATTGGTTATTCGCCAACAAATTTTTTCTCGCGAAACTACCCTTTTGAGCAGTATCCTTGTTTTGACCATCACGATTAACACACCATTATTCTAAAATAGAGATAAAGCAATAATTGATCTAGGTTTGCCTCCCAATAACGTCGCAGCACGACACAATTCTACCTTCTAGTTCTATTAGTGAGGTTTACTTGACATTCATCTCGTAAACCTTCTTTTGGGCTCTTATAGAGAACCTTCAACACATTATACATTGAGATCTTAGTAAAGAAATGAGTACAAGATGGGAGTTGGTTATATGGTTTAACATCAATACATTCTCCCTTCGCTCATCTAATACATTATCCTAGATGTTGGCATTTCGTAGGAGGGTGTGAGAGTTGCTTTAGTTTGTCCATCATTATTGTTATTCAACTCTCTATGATCATATGTAGGGATACATCAATCCTTTTTCACGCACTGAACGTTGATCTTTCAGACCTTTTTGGTCAACTCATCTATCTGAGTCAAAAGGGTGGGTGAACTCACATACTTTTACAATCCTTTTTTGGGATCAGTGGCGGATCTAGGTTTTTCTCAAACGGTGTTCATTCTTTTGGACAAGAAAAAAAAATTCTGCATGGTTCTTCAAGTTGTTCATACTCTTTACTTGTCCAATAACAAAATAACCAACTATCCAAAATTAAAATTCTTAAAACATAAACTTACAAAATATACATAGATAAACTAAGAAGGTTGAAGTAGGAAAAATATATTGAGGGATAGTTTCATAAATACCAACATATATAAAGTGGTAAGTACAAATTAACTTGACGAAACTTCATATGTTAAAATATTTTCATAATACACTCATTAGAAACATCTTTAAATTCATTTTTCTCTACATAAGGCACTGTGCAGCCATCTAAGAATTCATCATCCATTCGATTTTTCAAGTAATTCTTGATAATCTTCTTTGCCGAAAAAACACTTTCTATTGTAGTTGTGGAAACACGTAGAATCAAAGCAAACTTCACTAAAATAAATACAAGAGAATAGGTTAAATGCTTTTTTGCCTCAACCAACTTTCTTTAAAGTTCTCCAAGTCCAGCCAAATTGGAGAGCCCTTCATTAATATCATGAACATTTATAATGTAATTAACAATTTGATTCTCAAGAGCTCTCATTTTAGATCTATCAGAATTATCAGGATATAATTCAGCCATTCTCACAATCTTCTTATGTCAACAGTAGAAAATGAATCAATTAGATTCAAGAGAGATACTCCATTATGCAAATCACCTGTTACCTCATAGAAATGATCATTATATTGTTGTAGTTACCAATCAATGATTTTATAAAACACATCCACACGATAATGATGCAAAGTTGAACAAATAACTACTTTATGTCGTGATGTCCCAGAATTAGGATATGGATCATCAAAATTGTGTAATGAAATGTCATGTTTGATACAAAATTCTTCTACTTTTCCCTTCAATGAATCCCATCCAATATTTTTTCTGAAGAGAGGATCACATTCATTATCTCTTAAAGCTTGAAACCTTCTTTTGACTACCTTTACAAGAATCATGGCATTTGAAATTTCTTGGTCCTTTTTCTATAGTGAAACATTAAGATCACTTTTTTTTTCATAAAACGTCAGTTACAAAATGCAACAAGAAAATAGTGTCAAATGTTTGACAAATTCTGAGTAATCTCGATGCGCTTGTTCTTTCTTCGAAAGTATTTACATTTTCAACAAGAGTATCAAGTACATTAAACATATAATAAAAGCTATAAATAAAGTTTTCCAATGACTTGCAGTGAGATTCCCAACAAGTATCAGTGGCTTTAACAAGACCAAGTTCTTGATTCAACCTTCTACCCATTTCTAGTTCACCCATACCCAATGTCATTTGGAGACGATTTTTTTGATATTCTCAAAAATTATCCACACATTTAAAAGAATATTTTATTTCAAAATATTTAAAATAAATAATACAAGTTCACCTACTTGAACACACTTTTTAGAAACTACAACAATAGTCAATTGAAATTGACGAGCCAAAACAATTAACATAATGAATCAATCTACATTCATGTCCAATCAATGTTTTAAGAAAACCTATATCACCTTGAATATAGTTTTCCCATTGTAACATTGCCCATGTACATCTGATAAAGTCAAAGAATGGTAAGCAAGTCATCTACAATTGTTGTAATACCCCAGAAAGTTCTATGTATTAGACTAGAGCCTCATCTATTATATAATGTTTAAAATGATGTTTTAAGACATAAATTAATGTAATAAACTAAATTTAGAAGTATTAGAGCCTAAACTTCAAAAGACAACCTTTACGTCCGGAAACTATTAAAATTGCACTAGTAAACGTCCTTAAGTTTGGTGAAGGTTTGAGAGTGTCATATGAAGTCATAAGATTGTTTAAATACTTTAAATGGGTAATATAATGTATATAGGGTCAAAACGTCCAGTTACGACTCCCCATGGACTAACCAAAGGGTCCTTGAGGAATAACCAAGCGTTGGCAAGGGGCCTGCTAAAGAAGCCTGCAAAACAGGTCGTATATGAGGGTGCCTGCGTCGCGCAGACCACACTTAAAAGGTAAAAATTTCATCGCAATGCTGGGCCTTTATGAGGACAATTGCGTGAAGACGTATTTCATAAAAAATATTTGGAAGTGTACCCACGACACGCAACCATATGCCAATTTTGATCGCGTCGTTTTAATGACAATTTGACTTCAGAAAACTGTCGAATTAAGTAAGAGAAATTTTGGATATTTTATGGGAGGGTTATATATTTATTTACGGTCAGTTTTAAGTCATTTATGCCCAGTCAAATCAATCCCTAAAATCACACTCACTTGTCTCTAAATTATCTCTCTACTCAACCTCTATTAAAGAGAAATTGGATGCTTGAAGAAGAAGAACAATCCTCCAATTTTTCACTTCAAATTCATGGACATTCATCAAATACGGTTTATTATATTGATTCATGTATTATTTTCTCCATGAATCTTTTAAAAACATCTCTTTTTGAATTCTATATTGTGATAAAAACTAGGGCTTTTGATCTTGCAATGGGTTCAATCCAAAATTGTTTTCTTTATTTTATATGCCCTAGATTATGAATATATTGGGATTAATTGATGATATCTATTGTGTAAAACTTCCAAGAGCCAATGTGAACCCTAGGACCTCATTTCATGAATGTTGATGTATTAATTTAGTAGATATGAACATGATATTGTAATTGACGATTATCTAGACATAGATAATTTTTTCATGCCCATTGTGATGTAGATGGGGATAATCATGATACTTTATTCATACCCTTTAAAAATAGGTAAATTCTAGGATTTGTATTTATAATGAAGAATATTTTACACAGACTTTCAATTTTCTTGCAAGGTACTTGACTTATGAAAGGATGCAAGAAAGGTAGTGCAGGATAGTTTCCACTCTCTAGAACCTTACCAATTGTATTGTATAAATTATGTATAATGTAGTTAATCTATTGTTTTGATTGAAAGTATAGTCTTCATGAAAAAACTATAATTGAGACTGTGAATGTGTTACTCACATATGTATGTTGATTCTAGGATGAAATTGTATTATCACCTAATTAAACTAAGAGCTTTATGCAAAATTTTATTGAATGAAGATGGATTACTATTGATACATCTAGATATAATTAAATGACAATGGTAGTATGTTGGGAAATTATACTAAACACGGAGAGGATACGGCTAGTGAGGAAAACACCCTTCCATTAATACAAGAGGTTTTGTCATCCTAGAGATACTCATGAGATGGGGGCTCCTTAAATATTGAAAAAGGTAGAACACCTAGAAGCAATCTCCATATACCTTAACTATGTGCCCCCCGTAGGACTTACCTAGCGGATCCCATAGTAGCTAGTATATAGGTTATACCTTTGGCAAGTTTGACCCCGTTTTTGCGTTGTGGGGCTTTATGACACCGGATTCCATGTAAGGTCTAATGGTCTATGTCGGTTATGGTTGATCTTCTCTGAATAATTAAGTAATTAATGAAGTGTGAACTAGACTATGATATACTAATAAGTGGACTATGTTAAAGTGGGGATATGGGACTTCACTTGTTCATTGCACTAGTATGATTCCAAGGGTGTCATAGGGAGTTCTTTGTAGTCATGAAGTTATATGAGAATATTTATGTTGAATGGATAATAGTTGAAGTGAAATATCCTTTATACCAATATTGAGCATGATGCATATAATTTACTTAAGATTATCGGAATGATGAATGTAAATGTAATGTGTGTGGCCAAGGTGGTTTCTATGGGAATGTTTGGTAGGGTTGGTGGTATAAGATGCTAGCTCTTCATTTCAAAAGTGGAGACTAGGAAGTTCTAAGGACATGCCTTCATTCTAGTTTGGACATTGTGAGGGTGTTGTTTTATCTGTTGTCTTGATGATTTAAATGACATTCAAAAAACTCATAAATGCATACTTTACATGTGCATGTCCCTTTCACAAGTTCTAAAGTTTTTTATGCATTTCTCCATACTTTAGTGCATTAATTTTACTAAACCCTTTCTTCCTTTTGTTTTATGAGTATAGGTACCGGCTAATTGGTTTGCTCATACATCCTTGAAGAAAGCCTGGACTCATTATCACCAAGACTCATGGTAGGTCCTCAAATATCCAAGGACTTGTGCACATGATGCCACTTTATGATTTCTCGATTGATGTAATAGCCTTAGTAACTTCTTTTATGTACTCTTGTTCTAAATACTATTGTGTCTATATTTTTAAGTACCCTATTTGGTTACATTTGTTAAAAGTATATTATTAGATGTTTAATGTGTGACAAGTGTATTAGATTCTTACTAATTATCTTTATAAAACAGAAATTGAACTTCTATTGTGAATACTTTTAAATTTCTGCATTATTTCAAGTTCAATTTGTAGTGTCGATTAAGCTAAGGGCTTGTATAAGACCCTTCCTGGGTCAAGTATGTCGGTATTGTCATGGGGGTACTCTCCGATCGTTAATTACTTGATATCAGATCATAAGGTTTTGGGATACTAGTAGTGTTGCTTCCTCACACACCATGTCTATTATATTCTTATTCATAAATGTGAAGCGTGCCAACTTTATGAATAGGAGGCTATGAGATAATTTGTAACCTTCCTTTATTCATTAATCTATGAGCGTGGTTGGAGTCTTAACTCTTTTTAACTTTTTACTTCTAATCCTTTTCTCTTTCTTATAGGCTATGAGTACAAGAAGGAATAACACAAGGAGGGCCGAAGAGGAAAATGTGAATGAGGTGGTTCCCCCTCAAGCTCCTCAGAACCCTTAAGTTCCTATTGAAGAAGGGGATATGTCCATTGTTGACATAAGGGCTGACATCATTAGTTTGACTCAAGTGTTGTCTACCCAGGTTGCTAGAGATTCTACAGTGCAAGTGGACCCCAATACTAGCACCGCTGCACCAACGTAAGGAATTTCACAAGGATGAATCCTCCTACCTTTATCTACTCTATGGTCGAGGAAGACCTGCAAGGGTTCAAAGATGAAGTGTTCACGGTGGTAGATGCCACGGGAGTGACTTCTCAAGAAAAGGCAGAACTAGTTGCCTATCAACTTAAAGATGTGTCTCATGTTCGGTATGAACAATGGAAGGATGAGAGGCCTGTTAGAGAGGACATGGTTACTTGGATGGCATTCAAAAAGGATTTCCTTGATAGGTTCTTCCCTTTTGAAGTAAGGAAGAGAAGAATGCAAGAATTTATCAATCTTCATCAAGAGAATATTATTTTGAAGGAATATAGTCTCAATTTCACTCAACTATCAAAATATGCTCCGACTACGGTGACAGATTGTAGGGTAAAGATGAACAAATTTTTTATAATGGTATTCAATCTTTTGATGAATGAATGTTGGTCGGCTATACTAATTTTAGGCATGGACATTTCACGTCTTATGGTCCATGCCGAACAAATTGAGGAAAAAAATCCCAAAAAAGTTTGTATGGAGTTGCAGAGGTCAAAGCCCAATGAATGAAATTTTTCTCCAAGACTAGGTTTGAGATACAAGACAAACAAAGGTTCAAAAATAGGTCTTATAATCCAAATCCCTCCAATACTCCAAAGACAAATCAAGCTAAGAGAACTACCCATAAGCCTCAAATAGGAAATAAAAGTGGTCCTTTATTAAAAGAACTTGTTTAGCCAAGTGTGGTAAAAAGCATGAAGGGAAGTGTCTTTATGATGTGGGTATTTGCTATGGGTCTTGGAAAAGTGGCTACCAAATGAAGGTTTGTCAAATCCATGCGGCCAAAGGGAGAGAGGGTACCCATACTCCCACTAATTCTCCAAACTCCGATGCTCCCAAAAGAATTGTTTCTATGCCCTCCAATCCCTATGTGATCAAGAGATCTCTCCGAATGTTTTACCGGTATGTTACAAGTGTTTTCCATTGATGTGTATGCATTGTTAGACCCCGATGCCACCTTGTACATTGTAAACCCTTTAGTGGCTATCAGATTTAATATGCTTCCAAATTTTTTTCATGAACCTTTTTCGGTTTCTAACCTAGTGGGTGATTCCGTACTTTTTAATAGAGTTTACAGGGGTTGTGCCATTTTATTTCCCAATAGAGTCACATTGGTAGACTTGGTAGAACTCGATATCTTGTACTTTGATAAAATTTTTGGGATGGATAGGATACATTATTTTTTTGCTTGCAAAGGACTTTCAAGAAGTCTTTCCTGATGACTTCCACTAAATTTCTCCCGAACGGGAAATAGATTTCAGCATGGATTTAATGTTGAATACAAAGCCCATCTCAATCCTTTCTTAGCGAATGGCCCCGGCTGAGATGACGGAATTAAAGGCTCAACTCATGGATTTACTAGATAAGGAATTTATTTAACCGGACATATATTTGTAGGGTACCCTGGTGTTGTTTTGTGTAAAAGAAAGATGGCTCTCTTACAATGTGTATTAACAACCACAAATTGAACAAGGTCATTATAAAGAACAAGTATCCTCTTCTTACGATAAATTATTTGGTTGATTAACTCAAATCTGCGAGTTACTTTTCAAAAATTGATTTAAGGTCGGGCTATCAACAGATAAGAGTAAGAGAAGTTGACATATCCATAATGTCTTTTCGAACTAGGTATGGTCATTTTGGATTCGAGTCATGTATTTTGGTGTAAAAAATGTCACAAACGACTTTCATTGACCTTATCAATCGAGTTTTTACTAAACTATCTTGATTTGTTTGTGATTGTCTTCATTGATAACATTTTTATATAATCTAAATGTGACGGTGACCATGTGAATCATTTGATCATAGTCTTGCAAGTCCTCAAGGATGCCCAACTCTATGCCAATTATAGTAAATGTGAGATTTGGTTGAGATAGGTTGCTTTTTTGGTTACATTGTGTCTAGTGAAGGGTTAAGAGTAGATCCGAGAAAGACAAAAGCGGCAAAAACTTGGCCTAGACCTCTGAGGCCCAGCAACATCTGAAGCTTTTTGTGTTTGGTCGGGTACAATAGGAGGTTTGTTGATGGATTTTCCTCCATTACATCTTCATTAACAACCTCGACTCAAAAAAAGCCTAAGTTTGTATGGTTGGAGATATGTGAGATGAAATATCAATTGATAAAAGGCAAGCAGACCTCTGCTACGGTATTAGCCTTGCTAGAGGGACGAAAGAGTTTGTGATATTTTTTGACGCTAGCTTCTCGAGTAGGTTTGGGATGTGTCCTCATGAAATATGGGAAGGTGATGGCATATGCCTCTATACAACTCAAGGTGCATGAGAAAAACTATCCAACTCATGATCTTAAATTAGAGACCGTAGTGTTTGCCTTGAAGATATGGAGGCGTTATCTATATAGTGTACATGTGGATTTATTCACCGACCACAAGAGTTTTCAATATGTGTTCACTCAAAAGGAGTTGAATCTCTTTTAGGAAACGTGGTTAGAGCTTTTAAAGGACTACAGTATGAGTGTACTATAACACCCCGGAAAGGCCATTGTCATTGCGGACGTTCTAAGTCAAATGTCAATGGGTAGTGTGGCCCATGTTCCCGATGAGAAGAAAGAGTTATGAAAGAGGTACATGGATTAGCCCGGTTGTGTGTTCAGTTATAAGATTCTCCAAAACGAGGTTCGATAGTTCATCATAAATCTGAATTATCTGTAGTGGTTGAGGTGAAGTCGAAGCCACATCTTGATCCTCTATTAATGGAGTTGAACAGATCGATCCTTAGAAAATTTAATGAATCTTTCTCTCGGAGGGATAGGGTACTTCAGTACCAAAGTAGAGTGTGTGTATCGGATGTGAATGACTTAAGAAGAATTTTTTTTGAAGATACTCATGGATACCAATATTCCATTCATCTGGGTACCAATAATATGTATCCTGACTTACAAGATATCTTTTTGTGGGAAGGGTTGAAGAAGGATATAGAAAAAATTGTGTCCAAATGTCCTAATTGTCAACAAGTCATGGCCGAATATCGATGACCGGGAGGATTAACTCAAGAAATGGGTTTTCCTACTTGGATGTGGGAAGTTGTCAACATGGATTTCATTATGGGTTTGACTCGTACACATAGGCAAAATGATTTGATATGGGTGATTGTTGATAGATTGACAAAGTAAGCCCATTTGATCCCATCAAAGATACTTATTCGGCGGAAGAGTATGCTAAATTTTGTCTAAAAGTGATTGTTAGAATTCATGGAGCCCCCTTGTTCATCATTTTTGACAAGGTCACTCAATTCACTTCTCAATTTTGGAAAGCATTCTAAAGAGGGCTCCGTATCAAGGTAAAACTTAGTACCGCTTTCCACCCGCAGACGTATGGTTTGGTGGAATTAACCATCCAAACCCTATAAGATATGTTGAGGGTATGTGTCATCGACATTAAGGGTAAATGGGATGACCATCTACCATTGGTTGAATTCACCTACAAATAATAGCTATCATTCAAGTATTGCCATGGCATCATTCGAAGAACTTTATGGTAGGAGATATAGATCTCTTATTGGGTGGTTCATGGTTGGTGAGGTTGCATTTCATGGTCGCGAGATAGTCTATGAGGATAGGCAAAAAGATAGGAAGATAAGAGATAGGTTAAAAACAACCAATAGTCAGCAAAAATCTTATTTAGAAAATAGAATAAGGGATCTTGAGTTTGAAATAGGTGACTGGGTATACTTAAAGATACTTTCAATGAGAAGAATATCAGAGAGCCAGGGGTGGAACCAGAAATCAGTGCTAGCTCCATTTCATGAGGTTTTGTAGAAAGGGGAAACTTACTTCCCAGTATGTCGTCCCATATGAGATATTTAAGAGGGTAGGGAATGTTTCTTATTGTTTTAAGTTACCAAATGAATTAGCTCTGGTTCACTCGTATTTCATGTTCGTAAGCTAAAAAAATGTATAGGGGAACCTGTGTCTATTCTCCCGTTAGACGGGTTAAGGGTGAATAAGATCCTTTCTTATGAAGAGGTTCCGGTCGATATATTAGATCATCAATTAAATATATGGAGTAATAAAGAGGTTTCCTCCGTAAAAGTCCTATAGAGAAACCATCTACTTGAGGGTGCAACATGGTAGGTCGAGCATGACATGAAATAATGCTACCGTCATCTTCTTCCTCCTACTCCTACAAAAATTTGAGGTTATTATTTCCTCCTAAATTAGTATAAATTTAGATTCATATGTATTGATGACCATGATATGAATTCCTTGTATGTGCATATCCTTGTAGAAGTTCCTGCTTAAATTTAGTTTTCCTGAAATTTGCTCTCATGGTTAAAATGCACTTGCATGTAGTGTATTAGATTTTAATTCATGTGAGTTGTTGTGAGAATGTTTATGCTTTGTTTGAAAAAAAGAATTGCATGTAACTCTCTAATATTCATTTTAAGCTCTTATCGAAATTGAGAAGGTAGTTCCTCATTATGTGTTATGAATAGATGATCTCTTATATGTGGTGAATTGTGAATTGAGTTTCTATTTCTAATGCTATTATTATGTTTTAAAAGTAGTTCAGAATTCCTCCTATGATCTGTGATTCAATATGATTATGTTGTTGTTGTTGTTGTTTGACTGCTAGTATTGAGTCTTTCTTTCCCAAGAAGATGGTTAAGGTGTCATTCTAGGACGAATGTTCCTATGGGGGGATAATGTAACACCCAAGAATGTTCTATGACTTACCATACCCTCATCTATTAAATAATGTTTAAAATGATATCCTGACCTAAACTAATGTAATAAACTTGATTTAGAAGTATTAGAACGTAAACTTAAAAAGACGACCTTGACGTTTGGAAACTAGCGACTTTAAACTGGTAGACGTCCTTAGGTTTTGTGAAGATTTGATAGTTTTGTATGGAATCTAAAACTTTTAAAAATACTTTAAATATGCAAAATAATGTTTATAGGGTCAAAACATCGAATTACGACTCCCCAAGGACAAACCAAGAGTCCTTGAGGAGGACCAATGTTTGAAAGGGGAGGCCAAATCATCCTATAAAACAGGCCATACGTGAGTGGGCCTACGCGTCGTGCAGACCACACATAAAAGTCAAAAAGTTTCTTGCAACACGGGGTCTTCACGAGACTCACTGCCTGAACACAAATTCCAAAAAAAAGATTTGGAAGTGCCCCCACGACGCGCAGCCATATTCCATATTTGATCGCGTCGTTTTTAAGTCAATTTGACTTCACAAAAATGTCTTATTAAGTGATGGGTCTTTAAGGTATTTTATGTGAGGGTTATATATCAATTTAGGGTCAGTTTTAAGTCATTTATACCCACTAAAATAAATCCTCCAAATCCCCCTCACTTCAGTAAAAATTCTCTCTCTACTCAACCTTCATTGAAGAGCAATTGGAATCTTGAAAGAAGAAGACCAATCCTACAATTTTTTCACTTTAAATTCGTGGGAAATCATCAAATAAGGTATGTGCATATTTATACGTTGATTAGTTTCTCCATGAAGCCCTTCAAAACTTCAATTTTCAAATTCAATATTGTGTCCAAAACTAGTTGGGTTCAATCCAAAATCATTTTCTTTATGTTATATACCTTGGATTATGAATATATTGGGATTAATTGATTATTTATATTGTGAGAACCTAACAAGAACCCATCTGCACCCTATGACCTAATTTCATTAATGTTGATGGATGAATTGAGTAGATATGAACATGATGCATTGTAATTGAGGAAGATCTAGTCATAGAATCTTCTTTTCATACCTATTGTGATGTAGATGGGGGTAATCATGTTATTTGACCGTAACCTTCAAAAAAGGTAAATTCTAGGGTTTTTATATGTGATGAAGAATATTGTACACAAACTTTGAATTTGCTTGCAAAGTAAATAACTTATGAATGGATGCAAGAAAAGTAGTGAGGGATGGTTTCCACTCTCTTGAACCTTACCTATTGTGTGGCATGAATCATGAATAATTTAGTTAGTATCTTGCGTTTATTGAAATTATAGTCTTTATGAAAACACTACAATTGAGATTGTGAAAGTGCTACTCACATATATAAGTTGAATCTAGTATTAATTCTTATTCTAACCTAATAAATCTAAGAGCTTTGCGTTGAATTTTAATGAATGAAGATGAATTACTATTAACCCATGTACATACAATTAAAAGAACAATGATAGTAAGTTGGGAAAGTATACTAAGCACCGACAGGATATGGCTAATGAGGAAAAAACACTTCTGTTAATGCAAGAGGTTAGGTCATCTTAGAGATACTCATGAAATGGGGGCTCCATTGTTAATGCAGTCGGTAGAGTCCCTAGAAGCAATCTCCGTATCTCTAAATTACATTTCCCCATAGGAATAAAATAGTGGATCCACACAATAGCTAGTTAGTTGGTTCTACCTTGGCAAGAAGAACACCATTTTTTCGTTTCGGGGCTTTATAACACTTGATTCCATGTAAGCTCTCATGGTCTATGTCTGTTATGGCTTATCTTCCCTAAATAGTAAAGTAAAGAATTAAGTTTGAAATAGCCTAATAAGTGGACTAAGTACTAGTTGGGGCATGGGACTTCACATGTTCCTTCCACTAATAGGCTTTGAAGGGTGTTATAGGGAGTTCTTTGTAGTCATGATGTAATACTAGAATATGTATGTTGAATGAATAATAGTTGAAGTGAACATATCCTTATATACCAATGCTTCTCATGATGCATGTAATTCACTTATAAATATTGGAATGATGAATGTAAATGTAATATATATGGCCATGGTGGTTTCTATGGTAATACATGGTAGAGTTAGTAGTATGGGATGCTAACTTGACATTGCACAAGTGGACCCTAGGATGTTCTTAGGTCATGCCTTTAATCTAGTTTGGACATTGTTAGGGTGTTTGTTTGTGTGTTGTCTTTATGATGTAAATGAATTTCAAATCGCCCATATATGCATATGTTACATGTAAATATTCCTTTTTCTTGCATTAAAGTTTTTTATGCATTTACCCCTACTCAGTGCATTAATGGGACTAACCCCTTTCTCCCTTTTCTATTATGAGTCTAGGTTTCGGCTAACTGGTTTTCTCACACATCCTTGAAGAAATCTTGGACTTTTTATCTCAAATACTTGTGGTAGGTCCTTAAAGATCCGAGATCTAATGCACTTGATGCCACTTTATGATTTTTCTATTGATGTAAAAGGCATAGTTTTCTTATCTTATCTATTTTTATTCTACTGACTATTGTGTCTAAAGGGATATGGACCCTATCTATAGGCTTTTGTTGAACTCATATTATTAGAGGGTATATGTGTGACAATGGAATTAGATTCTTACTGTTTTGCTTTATAAAAACTAAGTTGAACTTCTATTGTGAAAAGTTTTATATTTCGGCATTATTTCTAGTTCATTATGTCATAATCCGCATGCATACCCTAGAAGTTAGGGTATTCTTAGGTTATAACATGGTGTACTTTACCTCTCAGAAGTCTTCTACAAGCCTCTTAGACATCTTTCATTGCACATACACGAAAAGTAGTGCGGAATTAAAAGTTTTATTTCAAAAAATAATGAGAAAGTCATTTCATAAAACATCTAACATATGTCTCAAAAACCATGTATGACATCATGAGTACAATAGGCTTGAGTCACATCCCATAAAGGTCTAAACATGAAAGAATATAAAAAGACATCATTGTGGTGATGTCCTCGAATTCTATGAGGACTCACCAATCTTCTCGTCTTGGACACCTTGGAACTCTACCCTTCAAATCAACTAAATATTCTCAAGACCCTACATAGTCAACACGTAGGCAAAATGCGTTAGTACGATATATACTAAGTTGGAAACTGTCATCCAACATAAGTTATTTCAAATAGTTAGTTAATAATATACATAATCATAAGACATAAAGACATAAGCATAACATGAATAACATAAGCATAATAAAGCATCATAAATCATTTTAGAGTCAATACTTAAATCATTGTCCTTCTTACTAAAATGAACCTCTCACAAGACACCTCTAAAGTATACTAGTGCAAGGCTAAGGTAGCTTCCCATACTAATACCAAAGCTAAGTACATATCTTCGTCATTGTTGATCATAGTCCACTTTCATGACTAAGACCTAAGTTCATCATATCATATGAGCACTATGCCCCTAGGACAGCCCAAAGCACACTTGTGCTATTCATGTGAACAATCCAGACTACCTCACACACTAAGCATATCTTGAAGTCACACTATCTTGTTTCATGTCATCTTAGGAGTCATCTAATAGACCTACTTCATATTGGCAGGGAACTATCATCTTAAGTCAATTATGTCTTGTCATGGAATGCAACTATAGTCACTATCAAAGCTAAGTAGGCATCATGTAGTGGTCATGTCATAGGTAGCTTGAAGTCATACTTGTTCCATGTAAGGAAGCATCCCATACTACCATTCATAATAAGTATCCTCTAGTCTATCCTACTCCAAGCTAACTTCTTTTGCAATATGGTCTATTAAAATCAACTTTCTACCATAATAGACCTACTACCATGGAAAGAATCTCATCATACTATCCAAGCTAACTAAGGAAGGTACGACCATCCTAACCACCATGAAACCAATCATATAGATGCAAGCTAATCATAGGGGAGCATGTATCCTTAACCCTAAGCTACCATGAGTAACCTATCTCAATCTATTCCATGAAATACACCTTACAGTCCAATCAATCTATCATTAGGAGGGTACATGCCTTTCTCCTAAGGCTGCTATGAAATGGTTTGGTCAAACCAAGTCAAGCTAAGATGATCTATTATCCTTACAACACAAGACCTAGCTGATGATGGGAGAATTTACTTCCTCCATTCCAAGATAACATGATAACCGCCATTACCAAGCTACCGTGAAGTTCGTCACCTCAAGCTACCATGAGTATTTCAACTCAAGCCTCCATAAGATTTACTATCCAAGACACACATAAGACCTACCATCTCAAGCTAACATGTCCTTGGTGTTATCTCACCAAGCCTACTACACAAGAAGTGATCGTATAACTCATATTCAAGATAATCTTAGTGTACCATGCATTTACTTATTTTAGATTCTTAAGTCAACCTAAGGTTCATGTATGTGAGAGAATTTTCTTCTCCTAATCATTTTCATGTCTAGGTGTAGAAATCATCATCACAATCATCCTTATCGTGACTTTACCCCCAAAGCCCTCACATCAATGACATAACAGCCCGTAAATAATTACTACCTTTAATTCATTATGATCTATGTTCAGTTTCATGCTTTCTTCATTCAATTATATTATTAGAAGGTAATTCTAGTTATACATGATCACATAGGTTCAATTCAATATTTACAAGTCAAGACAAACCTAGATAAATTAAGCCTAGTTCAATTCATATCTAGGGGATTCAATCATGATAAAATAGTATAGAATATAATTGAATTAAGAAGATAAACATAAACCTTCATGTAGCCTCTAATGGCCTAAGATCACCATTATCACCTTCAAATCAATTATTATAATTCACCATAACAACACCATAGAAAAACATATAATAATCATATATACATCATTGAACGTTATACAATCAAGCCTTACGCACAATGCAATCATAACCGTCTCTAGAATAGGGTTATTTAGATTCACATTTGAAGAAAACCTAGGGAAATTCATGGATGGAAGAATCTATGAATTAATAAGATTCACATACCTTATAATAAATCCTTAAACAAAGCTTGTAACCCTAGTGAATTCGTCCAAAAGCAACCTCCAATTTCTCTTCTTCTTCAATTATTGTTTTGGGAGAATTTTAGGAGAGAAATGTTTTGATATGGAGTCTAGGGTCTTATTGTCTATTTTACTTCATAAATAAGATTTAAATACCTAAAATAACCGCCAATAATTAATCCCTAAAGTTACCAAAAGACCCATGCAACTATTGGACGATTTAACCAATTCTAATTTAACTTGGAAACAACGCGACCAAATCTTGGAGTTTAATGCACGTCGCGGAGGCAATTTTGATTCTTGGTTATGGAAAATTTTGATACACAATGGTTAGTGAAGGCCCCGTGTCTCAGGGCAATATTTTTTCCCTTCCTGTGCTTGCTGCGCATCGCGCAACAGACATCACTTCTATGCTGCCTGGAAGGTTCGATGGTCCATCTTCGGGTCCTCCTCGGGGACCCTTTGGCTGGTCCCCCGGGTACCGTTCTCAGACATTTCAACAATTTACATGTTTGTATATGTATAGAAACCATATAGATTAAATTTGACCATCAAACAATACTCCAAAACTCCACTACAATACACTACGACACACTAGTCGAACTTCGACTAGTTTCCGGACGTCTTGGACGTTTGACCTCCAAACTCTTCCAAACCTTATGTACTTAATCTTAACATTATTTTTACTAATTGAGGACCTTATAACCTCATGACTCTGAGGTTGGGCTCTAGCTACACCTCCATCACATTTGAGTTGTTACAATATCCCCCACTTGGAAACATTCCTCCTCGAATGACATCTTCTAAAACACTTCTTTAAAGGACCTACTATAGACTAGAAGCCAATCGTAAATGCATTATACCTAAATGAACATACCCAAATCAAAGAAACAAATCAATTCCAAGGTAAACATAACTATAAATAATCATATCAAGACTTATGAAAAGGGTCCCACTTGGAAAAGAGCCACATAAGTCTTTCTAACATCAATTCCTCATCATAAGGAAACATCAAATCAACCCAGCAAGTCATAATCATATGAATTTCTGGAAATTTTATAAATCAACAAAGAAGCACATACCAGAAAGGGACATGAGGAGATCACTCTTGATCACCCTTTGATATAAGAGCAAAGAATCTAACCTTGGCTTTAGGAACACATTCTTCACTATTAGAACAACTTGCTTGCCTTCTGTAACATTAGCCTTTGACTTAGGAAAATACCTCATTATGTGGACACTCTCACCACATCCATAGCATCCGTTCGTATCGGCGAAACACCTACTCTCATGCTTCTTACCACACCTAGGGAAAGTAGTTTGGGAATGCTCATTTTTCCCTTGAGGTCTAGGGTAAGACACCCTTTCATACTCATACATAAAAGCACTCGAATGACCTTATCTTGAAAATTTATGTCGATTCTTAGAACGACCATGTCCATTGGAACCCTCCTTGTCCATACGAATTCTCTTTTTCTCCTTCCTAATCTTTGATTATTCTATTTGTTGAGAAAATACCATGAGTCGGGAGATATACATATCATGAACAAGCGTGAACATACTCTATTCTTCTTCTACTAGTTCGAACAACCCCTTCATGAACCTATTCATCAAGTCTCTAGGATTTTCCACCAAGCTTAGGGCATACTTAGACAAAAGAGTGAACTTCAAATCATACTCTGTAATACCTTGAAAATGACATAGGGGAATCTAGAGACTAACATTGCTGTCATGATTTTAAAAGCCCCTAAAATGTTCAATAATGTGGTATTGAGTCAGTGTCTAAGAGTGTAGGTGCATTGGAAGTCAAACATCAAAGGACGACCAAGACGTTCGATGACTAAGTCACCTATGTGCCTAATTTGTAGTTATGTTCTTATACTTGTGTTTCATGAGTTAATGAGGCCATTATATGATTTAGTATACTGTTTATAGGAAGTGTGTCAAGTTTCGTGAAGTTTAGAGGTCAAATGTCCATGACGTTCGAAAGGTTTCCCTTGAAACGACATTGTGTGTCCAAGCATGTTTTGTCGAGTTTTACATGTTTTTTTTGTATGAAATTCATGCGGTAGGTCCTACAATTGTATACAAATATATTCAGGTTTCAAACGTCCAGGTGAAAGTCCCCAAGGACCTACCAAGGGTCCTTGAGAAAGGTTTCTTTACTTGAAGCCAAGACTGCCAAGATAGCCCAAAATGACGGAGGCAATAGATGGCTCGTGGAGCAGTCGACGTCCTCTAGATGGGTGTCATGGGTCAGTACTTAGGCGTGTTATAAGGAAAAGCAAAGGACAGGCCACAGTCCCAAACCACGGACCAACAGAACGATCTGTTGGTTGGGAGACGGTCCGTTGGTGGCCATCCGTCTGTGAGGCTGTCTCCTGTGCTTAGTTCACTGTCATGTTTAGGGGTGAATTGATAAATTCAATTCACTTCCAAATAAGAATTTGGGAGGTTCCTAAAGGGTATTTTGGGTATTTTAAATGTTTATAATCCTTTAACACTTATAAGAATTCATTCATCAAAATCAAAACCCAAAATCCCTTAGAAATTCTCTAGAACTCCATTAAATCCAAAACTCAACCAAAAGATTGAATTGGAGATTTGAGTGGTTATTCTTAATCAAATTGGTGTATTATCATCAACAAGGTATTGTTTTTTATACTTGAACCTCTATTCATCAAGGATCCCAACTTCTAAGGAGTTTTCTAATGTTTTCAAAGAGGAATTGTCCAATTTCATGATCTATCCATGTGTTCTTGTATTAATGATTTTAAAGCATTGAAAATTGATTGAATTTTTGTTAATTTTATAATTTTAACTCAAACAAACTATGAACACATGTAATTGAGGAACTCTAGTTTTTGATTACTTTATGGTTTAAGTGATTTTGAGTTAATGCTTATGAAATCTAGTGTAGTTTTCAATGGGCTATTTAATGATGCATTAATTGTAATGAATTGATATCTAGGTTGTATTAGATTGATAAAACTATATTGAATTGAACTATTTTTATTGAATATCATACTTTATGTATTGAATTATTGGTAACGACCATGGGTAAGGGCCTTATGGTATTGAATTGGATGATTTAGACCTTGATTGAAGTGGTGACAGTAAATTGGTGTAACGCTGCCATAATTATATTTATTTTATGTTAATTAGACTTCAATTATGTAGTGATTGGTCTGGTCAACTTATGGTGGGGGTTCTATGTGCTTTAGTTGCAATTACTTTATGTGTTATGATAATCATGGACTTGTCGAAACTACTTGAAGTATTATGATTATTGGTGTAGTTGATTTATTTGGAGTATGATCATATCTATCTGCATATGGTTAGGTGAAAGTATGAGCTCTTCTATTGTTGATAGGTGATCATGTTAGGCTATGACTATGTCATATGTAGGTAGTTTTAGAGTTAATGCACGATTATTCCTAATTAACTATATAAGTCTATGATGGTTATATTGATGATGATATAGTAATGTATAGGATGACATAAAGATGATAAGGGTCATTCAAGAGTGTTTCAAAGAATGATATTCTATATGAGATAAAGTAATGTATGGTATGTCTTGTTTTTGTAGACTTGTGTCCGTTACTTGATACATGTATGAATGATATGTGAATATGTGATGTCGTGACAAGGTAAGATTAGTGCAACCTTTTCATGTATGAATGTATAATACGTGAGACCTAAAAAGATGTGAAGAAGGTCATGTACGTGGAACCTTACACCTAATGGTAAGGTTACGTTATGAACTTGGAGTCGAGAGTCGTAATGGTATCCTTCTTGTATAATTGATGGAGTTAGGGTTTATTGGCTGGAACGACATCATATCATTCTTAGGAATGTCATGATGAGCTACCTATGTCGCCATTGTAAGGTAGCCCAAGTGGACCTCTTTGGTAGGGTGAACGTGATTGGGTTATAAACTAGATATGGAACCCCTTTGCATGAACCTTTAAGTCAATTACTCTATGAGAACAAAGGCTAGCACTGAGTGATTATGTTATGGGATGTAACTCAACTTGAGAAGGAGATTAGAGTACAATGTAGCTCTACTTTAGAATGAGACAAGAGTGCATAAAAGCCCTTCGTATTTCTTCACCATGTGCCTACATGGGATGTGTCTTATTTCTACCCTTGGCAAGTAGAACAACCTCAACGGAGTAGGTTAGAACTTCAGCTTGCATGTTTAACTATCATTGTCTATGTCGGTTATTACCTATTCTCATCATATGCGATACCTACTAGCATTAGATAAGTTCTATGAGGTTTAGGTTGTGGTATCAGACGCTATCTATACATTGCACAAAAGGTTTTGAAAATGTTGGTGAGAGCCTAGGTATTTTCCAAGACCATTAGTTGAATGTCCTTTATGTGATGAATGATTCCTAAAAGAACTAATGAATGTAATGACTTAGCTTAAGAAAGCATGTTAAAAAAATAAGTACTTATATAAAGCAGTTAAGGGTTGTGTAGTTAAGGTGTGAAGGGGGCATAGGAATGGTCACTTCGTATCTTACCTAGATAAGTCTTAAGAATGACTATAGTTATGGAAAATGGTTGATTATTTTGACATGATCTATGTCTTAGGTAGTATTAAGGATTATTTAGGTAATCTTGGAGAGGTCAATCATGGATGATATTTTCTTGATTTACTTAATTGAGTCTTTTGATAGCCTTTGGGAGGAGAATGTCATATTTTTTATTTGTTATGCATAAAGTAAGAATGATTCTATCCTAGGTAGTCTAAAGGTCTCTTAAGTGTGTGTGAAGGGATTGTATGGGCGGTCGCTTCACAACTCACTCAAGCGAACCTTATAATCACCTTTGGTAGGATAATCTAATCTTCATGTGGTTGATGTATTGTAAGTGTGTATATTTAGTTATAGGTGGTCTTAAGGATAATTTAGGTGTGCCTAGAGAGGGTGTATGGACAGTCTCTCTTTGTCTTATTTAAGGAGTCTTAGGATAGGTTTAATTGGGAGGACTACATACTAGGAAGTGTCTAAAGTGAAGATAAGGCACTTCACTGTACAGTGAATTAGTTCACTGTACAATGATGGAACTTCACTGTAACAGTGAATTGGTTAACTTTAAAGTGACCGGAAAAATGTACTTAATTTCTTAATTGTTATCTTATGTGTTTCTAAGGTGTTAAATGTTATTCCTGCTCTTATGATATAATGTTTTAATCAAAAAGAGCATGTTTCTAATAAATGTCCGTTTTCATGATTTTTATGCATTATGTCATATTTGGTACATGTGTTTGTACTAATTCCATGTTTTTATGTATCTCTAAAGTGATTCATAGATGAAGGTGCTTTTGGAGGGCTAAGCTTTGATTAGAGGATCGTTCAAGAAAATTGAAGTATGTCTCATTTGACTCGAGGACATAAATGTCTTTTATATCTCATATCGAAGTAATGTAATAGACTTAGTATTTCTATATTCGTATTTTATGGACCATTTGCCAAAGCGTTCTTGTGTCTATGATTTAATAAAATGAAACTTAGTATTTCCTATGAGTTCTACATGAAAAATATTCTAAAGACTTATAGAATGTTTGTGAAAAGTTTTAATTCCGCACTACTTTTCATATGTTCATATGCGATGAATTATACGAAAGGGCTTGTACAAGACCTCCGAGAGGTCAAATATGCCGGTTGCATTCTAAAAATGCCATATCTTCTAGGGTGTGATTTCGGGATGTGACAAGCTTGGTATCAAAGCATAGGTTATGAAAGTGGTCTTAGGAATCCAAAAGTCTCATCAATTCACGTCTAGTAGAGTCTTGACCATCGGTCTGAGTCACGACACATTTATGGGTGAGAAGTTATAGGACGATAGAGTCTTCCTACTTTTCTACTCCTATGCCGTGCCATCGAGTAAAAGGTATGAGTACTCTTTTCTTATAGTTTTCATTGTGTTTCTAGGAAGACCAATACGAGGAGGAAACCGGCTAGGAGGGTTGGGGAGAATGATGTCAATAAGGAGATTCATCCTCAAGTTGAGAAAGTTCCTCATGTTGCTCAAGGTTCTCAAGGTGATCAATTCCCTATTGGAGGTCAAGGTAATGAGGTTCCGGTGGTTCCCCACCCACCTCCCCCATAATTAATGGGTAGATTCGAGAGTCTTTACTTACTGTTGCCCAAGCTTGAACTACCTGTATGAATATGGGTATGGAACCTGGAGTGAATTTTGTAGTGAGCAGTATGACATCTGTATTGAGATACTTTGTGAGGATGATTCCTCCTATCTTTATTGTACTTAATGTGGGAGAGGATCCCCAAGAGTATCTTGATGAGGTGTATAAAATAGTGCATGCTATGTTAGTGACTTTTAGGGAGAAAGCAAAGTTTTCTTCGTATCAACTAAAAGATGTTGCTCAAGTGTGGTACACACAATGGAAAGGCAATAGGATGGTTGAGTCAGGTACTATAGAGTGGGAGGAATTCATGGAAACTTTTCTATGAAAGTACTTTCCCCGTGAGGGCAGGGAGGTTAAGGTAGACAGACGAGTTTATCAATCTAAAGCAAGACAATATGAGTATTGAGGAATACTCGTTGAAGTTCTCTATGTTGTCTTAATATGCTCCACCCCTTGTGTCTAACCCTAGGGATGAGATGAGTAGGTTTGTGATGTGTGTTCCCAATCTAGTGAAGGAACAATGTCGTACGACCATGCTACATGATAATGTTACCTTAGCTAGACTTATGGTGTATGCTTAATACATAAAGGGGTAAAAACTTAAGAGGATATCTAAAATCTTGAAAAGTAGTTGTTCAAGTCATCAAGATCAACCTAGGTTCAAAAAGAAGGATCAAACTCAAGATGGACCTAGTCTCCTAAGGAGAAATTTAAGAAAGGAGGTGGTTCTAAAAATGGCAAACCTACATGTGCTACTTGTGGAAAGAGTCACTTTGGGAATTGTCTAACTGGTACTAGTAGTTGCTTTGGTTGTTGGAAGGATAATCATACGGTGAGATATTGTCCTACCATTGCGGCTAGAGGAAGATATGGTAAGCAAGTTGCTCCTAATGATCCAAAGGATGTTGCTGCACCAAAGAGACGTTTCTATGCACTCCGGACTAGAGGATCAAAGACGGATGAGGATGATGATGATGTTGGTAAGTAATAGTTCTTTATTTTAGTATTATGAGTTCCTTCTAAGTGTGGGAGTATGGTGAGTAAAGGATTTTTTATTTATTGTCTCATTTCTTCTATTCCACTCATGCATGAGAATAGAAAGTCATAGAAGTATGTTGCATGTTGCATTTTGTTTAGGGGTCTTGTAATTTCATTGATTCCTTGCATTGTGGATTTCTGAAGTTATGGTTATGTTGTAAGATATTTTTATTAGGTTTTATCTTTAATATTAGCATGTTTCCATCATGAATTGCCTAAAAGTTGCATTTTTGAAAAAGATTGCGTACTTCACTGTAGCTTTGTTAGTTTACTCTAAAAATTTTGCAAATTGACTAATTCATTCTTTTGTCTAAAATTGTTGCAATTTGGTTAGAACTTATGTATATTATCATGATATTCAATATAAAATGAGTTGTTGTTATTTGGAATCAAGGATGTGAGTTTTATGGCATGATGAGTTGTAGAATTTATTCTAGTTTCTTGTTTTGTTGTGATGCTCTTGATCATGTCAAATTGATATTTTTCTAGATGTTTGTATTGTATAAAGTCTTATATTTAATGATAATGAGCTGTTAAACTGATTCTCTACACTTTAAAGTGTTCGGACGATGACAAGTGTCATTTGAGGACGAATATTATCCAAGTGGGGGAGAATGTAATACCTCAAAAATGAATTACGTTAAGCTAGATCCTAACATGGTTTTCATGATTGTATAAGGTCCTAAAATCTTCTATAATGTGGTATTTAGGAAGTGTCTAAGAGTTTAGGTGCATTGAAAGTCAAACTTCAAGGGATGACCAAGACGTTCGACAACTAAGTCACCTAAGTGCCTCATGTGTGGTTATGTGTTTATATGTGTGTTTAATGATTTAATGAGAACATTATATGATTCATTATAGTTTTTATTTGTAGTGTGTCATCTTTTATGAAGTTTAGAGGTCAAACGTTTAAGAACGTCCATGATGTTCTAAAGGTTTGCCTTGAAACGACCTTGTGTGTCCAAAGATGTTTCGTCGAGTTTTACGTGTTTCTTTTGGATGAAATTCATGTGGTAGGTTTTAAACTCGTATACGAAAATATTTATGTTCAAAATGTATGGGTGAAAGTCCCTACGGACCAACCAAGGGTCCTTGAGGAAGGACCCTTTCCTTGAAGCAAAGGCAGCCCCAAACGATTGAGATTGTAGACATCTCGTGGGCCAGTCGACGTCCCATCGATGGGTGTCATGGTCAGTACATAGTAGTGGGAGAAGTCCAAGCCAAGTAATTGCCTCACTCCCAAACCATAGACCAATAGAACAGTCTGTTGGTTTGGAGACTGTCCGTTGGTGGTCATCCGTCTGTGAGGTTGTCTCTTGTGCGCAGTTCACTATAATGTTTAGGGTTGAATTAGTAACAAACTTCCAAATAAGAATTTTGGAGGTTACTAAAGGGTATTTTGGGTATTTTAAATATTTTTATAAGCCTTCAACATATAGAGGAATTCATTCTTCAAAATCAAAATCCAAAATCCCTTAGAAATTCACTACAACTCCATTGAAGTCAAAACTCAAGGAAGACCTTTGATTGGAGATTTTAGTGGTGATTCTTAATCAAATTGGTGCATTATAATCAATAAGGTATCATTTTTTGATCCTTGAAACTCCATTCATCAATGTGCCCAACTTCCAAAGAGTTTTCTAATTTTTCAGAGATTAATTGTCTAATTTCATGATCGATCCATGTGTTCTTGTATTAATAATTTTAAAGCATTGAATATTGATTGAGTTGTTTTTAATTTGATACTTTAAACTCAAATAAACTATGAACCCATGTACTTGATGAACTCTAGTTTTTGATTACTTTATGGATTAAGTGGTATTGACTTAATACTTATGAATTCTAGTGTAGTTTTCTATGGGCTATTGAATGATCAAATAATTGTATTGAATTGATATCTAGGTTGTATTACATTTATAATACATATTTAATTTACCTATTTTAATTAGATATCATATTTTATGTATTTAATTATTTGTTATGCCCATGGGTAAGGGCCTTATGATATTGAATTGGAATCTTAGACATGTATTGAAGTGGTGATATTGGATTGGTGCTACCCTACCCTAATTCTCTTTATTTATGTTAATTAGACTTCAATTATGTTTTGATTGGTCTGTTCCACTTATAGTTGCGGTGCTATGTGCTTTACTTGAAATTTATGTGGCCTTGTCGGTGTTGTTTTATGTATTATGATGATCATGGCCTTATCGGCACGACTTGTAGTATTATGATAATTTGTGTAGTTTGTTTATGTGCAATATGAGCATATCTATCTGAATATGATTAAGTGAAAGTATGATCTCTTCTGTTGTTGATAGGTTATCATTGTTAGACTATGACTATGTCTTATGTGTGTAGTGTTACAGTTAATACACAATTCTTCCTAATTGACTATATGAGTCTGTGATGGTTATATAATGATGTTATAGTAATGAATAGGATGAAATAAATATTATGAGGGTCATTCCTCAGTGCTTTAAAGGATCATATGCTATATGTGATAAAGTAAAGTATGTTGTGTCTTGTTTTGGTAGACTTGTGTCCCTTACTTGATACATGTATGAATGATATTTGAATATGAGATGTCTTGACTAGGTAAGCTTAGTGCACACTTGTCATGTATGAATGAATTACATGTGAGACCTTAAATGATGTTAAGAAAGTCATGTACGTGGAACCTTAAACCTAGTTGTAATGTTATGTTATGAACTTGGAGTCGAGAGAGGTAACGGTATCCCTCTTGTATGAGTGATGGACTTAGGGTTGCTTGGCTGGAAAGGCATCATATCATCCTTATAAAAGTCATGATTTCCTATCTATGTCGCCACCGTAAGGTAGCCCTACTAGACCTCTTTGGTAGTGTGAATTAAATAGATTAAGAACTAGATGTGGAACACCTTTGTGTGAACCTTTAATGTTAATTACTCTATGAAAACAAAGACTAGCACCGAGTGATTATGTTACGGGGAAGTAGCTTTACTTGAGAAGGAGACTAGAGTACAATGTATCTCTTCTTGAGAGATAGAATAGAGTGCATAAAAGCCATTCTTATTCCTTAATCATGTGACTACATGGGATGTGTCCTAGTTCTAACTTTGGCAAGTAGAACACCCTCATCGGAGTAGGTTAGAACTCCATATTCCATGTTTATCTATGATGGTCTATGTCGGTTATTGCCTAATCTCATCATATGGGATACCTACTAGTATAAGATATGTTGTATGATGTTTAGGTGGTGTTATGGGACGCTATCCATACATTGCTCAATAGGTTTTGAAGATGTTAGTGAGAGTCCTTAGGTATTGTCCAAGACCATTACATAAATATCCTTTATGTGATGAATGAGTCCTAAATAAACTAATGAATTTAATGACTTAGGTTAAGAAAGCATGTTAAAAGAATAATTACTTATCTATAGTAGTTAAGGATTGTCTAGTTAAGGTGTAAAGGGGGAATAGGAATGGTCACTTCGTATCTTACATAGATAAGTCTTAAGGATTACTCTTGTTAGGGAAGATGGTTGATTATTTAAATTATGTAAGACTTAGGTTGTCTTAAGGATTATTTAGGTAATCTTGGAGAGGTCCATCATGGATGTTATCTTCTTGATTTAATTAGGTAAGTCTTTTGATAGCCTTTGGGAGGAGAATGTCATATTATCTATATGTTATGTATAAGGTGAGAATGATTATATCCTACGTAGTCTAAAGGCTGTTTTAAGTGTGTGTGAAGGGATTGTATAGGCGGTCACTTCACAACTCATCAAGTGAACCTTAGAATCACCTTTGGTAGGAGAATCTCATGTTCATGTGGTTGATGTATTTTTAGTGTGTATATCTCATTATAGGTGGTCTTAAGGATCATTTAGGTGCACTTAGAGAGGGTGTATGGGCGGTCTCTCTTTGTCCTACTTAAGTGAGTCTTAGGATAGGTCTTAGTGGGAGGACTACATGCTAGGATGTATCTAATGTAAAGATAAGGAACTTCACGGAAATAGTAAATTCGTTCAATGTAATGTGACCTTAAAAATTTACTAAATTGCTTATACGTTATCTTGTATGTTTCTAAGGTGTTAAATGTTATGCTTACACTTATGATATGATGTTTTAATCTAAAAGAGCATGTTTCTAATAAATGTCCATTTTCATGATTTTTATGTGTTATGTCATACTTAGTACATGTGTTTGTACTAATTCCATGCTTTTATCTTCTCTGAAGTGATTGATAGGTGAAGGTTCCTTTGGATACCTAAGCTTGTATTACAGGATCGTTCAAGCAAGTTGAAGTATGTCCTCATTTGAATTGAGGGCATAGATGTCTTTTATGTCTCTTATTAAAGTATTGTAATAGACTAAGTATTTCTATATTCGTATTGTATGGGCTATGTCTCAAAGTATTCTTGTGTCTATGATTTGATGAAATGAAACTTAGTATTTCCTATAAGTTTTATATGAAAGATATTTTAAAGACATATAGATAGAATGTTTGTAAAAAGTTTTAATTCCAAACTAATTTTCATATGTTTATATACGATGAATGATGCGGAAGGGATTGCACAAGACCTCCTAGAGGTCAAGTACGCCGATTGCATTCCGAGAATGCCATATCATCTAGGGTGTGGTTTCGAGATTTGATATACTCTTTGACGCTCAAACTATGTTGCTTGAGGTTTATAAACTTCTCCAACTTATCCTCTCTCAATTCCCTAGGAAAGAACCTATCAAGGAAAGCTAACTTAAAAGTCTCCCACTCGATATGGAAAGCTCTTAAAGGTCTGTTATCTTTACATTGCTCATACCACATATGTTGCAACATCTTTCAATTGATAGGCAGCCAACTCCACCTTTTAAATCGAAGACACACCCATGATTGCAAGCACCTTATACACCTCATCAATAAATTCATTCGGATCTTCCTCAACATTGGAGCCACCACTCTCCTTTATTAGCTTGGGCCAACAAAGACAGAGAAGACCTAAAATCCTCAAGCATAACAGTCCCTATTGGAGGGTCATTAGGAAGTTGAGGAGAAAATTACTCTTACACTTGAGGAGGCACATTCCCTTGCACTTGGGGAGGAATCTCTTGCTCCCCATTCCCATCTCATTCCCTTCTAGAATTAGCCCTAGTGTTAGCCATAACATACATCATCATAGTAAAACATTAGAAAAAGGGATTACTCAAGAAAAACTCTATGGCACGACTTTAAGAATGAAGAAGTGAAACTTTCCTAAGCATCCTATAGTCTGGTACTCATAGACGTGTCTTGACTCACACCGATGAATAAGACTCTACTAGACGTAGTTTTGAGAAATCCTAAGACCATTTCATAACTTTATGCTCTGATACCAAGTTTGTCACGACACGCATGTAGTTAGGGAGGGCATTCTTAAGTCATAATAGTGCGTACTTGACCTCTCATAGGTCTTCTACAAGTCTTTTGGATATCATTCATTGAATATATACGAAAATAAGTGTGAAATTAAAAATTTTATTTCAAAACATAATGCGGAATTCATTTAATAAAACGTCTAACATATGTCTCAAAAACCATCTATCATCATGAGTACAATAGTTTTGGGT
Organism: Solanum pennellii; assembly: GCF_001406875.1. Classification (NCBI taxonomy): domain Eukaryota; kingdom Viridiplantae; phylum Streptophyta; class Magnoliopsida; order Solanales; family Solanaceae; genus Solanum; species Solanum pennellii. The sequence continues at coordinate 12,730,904 of NC_028639.1, forward strand.
CATAGCCCATAAAAGTCTAAACATAAAACAATATAAAAGAAATCATAGTGGTGGTGTCCTCGGATGGTATGAGGATTCACAAATCTTCTCTTCTTGGAAACCTTTGAACACTACCATTCAAAGCAACTACATATCCTCAATACCCTACACGGTCAACAAGTAGGCAATATGCGTTAGTACGATATGCAGTAGGTATTAAAACTATCATCAAATATAAGATATCTCAAAGGGTTAATTAATAATAGACATAATCATAAGAGGTAAAGACATAAGCATAACATGAATAACATAAGCATCATAAAACATATATGAATTTATACTTAAACCATTTTCCTTACTCAAATGGACTACTCACAAGCCACCCCCAACTATACTTGTGCAAGGCCAAGGTAACATCCTGTACTACTACCAAAGCTAAGTACATCTATTTGGTAATTCTTGATCATAGTCCACCATTATAATTAAGACCTAAGTTCATCATATCATATGAACACTATGCCCCTGGGCCACACCAAAGAACACTTGTGCAATACATGTGAAATATCCCGTACTACCTTACACACTAAGAATATCTTGATGTAACCTATCTTGTTAAATGTCATCTTAGGAGTCATCTAGTAGACCTAATTCATAGTGACAAGGAACTATCATCTTAAGTCAATCATGTCATGTCATGGAATGCACCTACAGTCACCATCCAAGCTAAGCATGCATTATGTACTGGGCATGTCATAGGTAGCTTCAAGTCATACTTGTGCCATGTATGGATAGCATCCCATACTACCATCCATACTAAGTACTCCTCTAGACTATACTACTCCAAGCTAAATTGTTTTGCATACCTTTCTATTAAGCTCAACTTTCTAACATAATAGACCTACTACCATGGAAATCATCTCACCATACTATCCAAGCTAATTAAGGAATGATACAACCATCCTAACCACCATGAAACCAATCATGTAGATTCAAGATTATCATAGGGGAGCATGTATCCTCAACCCTAAGCTACTATGAGAAACCTTTCTCAAGCTAATCTATGAAATACACCTGACATGAAAATCAAGCTACCATTAGGAGAGTATAGGCCTTTCTCTTCAAGCTACCATGAAATGGTTTTCGCCAAACAAAGTAAAGCTAACATGATAAAGTATCCTACAAAAAAATACCAAGCTAATCATGGGAGAACTTACTTCCTCCATACCGAGCTAACATGAGAACCACCATTCCCAAGCGACCATGAATTTCATCACCTCAAGCTACCATGAGTATTTCAACCTAAGCCTCCTTGAGATTTACTACCCTAAGACACCCTTGAAACCTCCCATATAAAGTTAACATGTCCTTGGTGTTATCTCACCAAGCCTACTACACAAGAAGTGACCATATAACTCATATTCAACATAATCTTATTGTACCATGCATTTACTCATTTTAGGTTCTTAAGTCAAGATAAGGTTGATCTATCTAAGAGAAAAAGCTTCTCCTAATAATGTTCATTTCTAGTTGTAGAAAACATCATTACCGTCATCCTGATCATGACTTTGCCCCCGAAGCCATAATATCAATGGCATAACAGCCCACAAGCAATTACTACCTTTAATTCGTTATGATCTATGTTTAATTTCATCTTTCTTCAATCAACTAGATTATTAGAACGTAATTGTAGGTACATGATCACATAGGTTAAATTCAATCTTTAAAAATCAACACAAAACTAGATCAATTAGACCTAGTACAATTCATATCTAGGTGATTTAATCATGATCAAATAGTAAAGAATACAATTGAATAAAGAAGATCAACATAAACATTCATCTATCCTGTAATAGTCTAAGATCACCATGATCACATTCAAATTAAATTACTATAATTCACCATAAAAAAACCATAGAAACAGAATATAATCATGATATGAACATCATTTAATGTTACACACTAGATTGGGATCACAATCAAGTCTTACCCACAATGCAATCACAACCGTCTCTAGAATGGGGTTCTTTGGATACATAATTGAAGGGAAACAAGGGGGATTTACGCATGGAAGAATCCATGAATGAATAATATTCACATTCCTTATATTAGATCCTTAAACCCATATTCAAACCTTGGTGAATTCGTTCTAAAGCAGCCTCGAAGTTCTCTTCTTCTTCAATGGTGGTTTTGGGAGAATTTTTGGAGAGAAAGGTAATGAATTGGAGTCTAGGGTTTATTGGCTATTTTACTGATAAAATACTCCTAAAATACCTGAAATATCCGCCAATAATTAATCCCTAAAGTGCCCAAAAGATCTCTGCAACTATTGGACAATTTAAGCAATTCTAATTTGACTTAAAAACGACGCGAAAAAATCTATGACTTTACTGCATGTCGAGGAGGCATTTTTGATTCATGGTGCTCAAAACTTTTGGGAAAGAATGGTTCGTGAAGGCCCCGAGTTGCAGGGCAAGATATTTTCCCTTCAAGTTCTCCCTGGGCGTCGTGCAGCAGCCTTCACTTCTAGGCTGCCTGGCAGCTTCGACGGACAATGTTTGGGTCCTCCTCGGGGACCCTTAAGCTGGTCCGCGGGGCGTCGTTCTCGGACATTTTGACCCTTTACATGAAAGAATACTTATAGGAACCATCCATACTCTATTTCACCCTTAAAACATCCTCCGAATTCCACTACAAAACACTATGACACACTAGTCGAACTTCGACTACTTTCCGGACGTCTTAGACGTTTGATCTCCAAACTCTTCCAAAGTTTATATACTGACTCTTAACAATACTTTTAGTCTTTCTTAGAACCTTATATCATCATTTAACTCATGCTAGGATCTAGACACACCTACATCACATTTGAGGTGTTACACATTAGGTAGTGACGATTATGCTAAGGGCTAGTATAAGATCCCTTCGGGTTAAGTACGCTGGTAACATCTAGGGGGTTCTCTCCGGCTGGTACAGTTTCTTTCCTTAGAGATAAAGCATTAGTGTTTTTAGTATGAACAAGTCCATAAAGGCCTCCATCACAAACCCCATTTGTCGACATATCGTACATAAATAGCCATTTGCCCTTTCTGTGACACACCTTTAAATCATTTACATAAAATTCTTGTCTTTGGGAAGAATGAGATGATATTTCTATTTTGTTGAAATTTTAATCTTGGCGTAGTTGATTTTGATTTTGAGGCGCAAAACTTATTTTGGGTAGTCTAAAAAAATATTTTTCCATACTCATCGAATTCTAAACAAAAATAATACTCATGTATACCAAACCTACTATAAATCATCCACAATAGTTAAAATAGTTGATCAATACTCAAATAAATAAAGTAGCTTTTAAGATAAAACTTAGATATTCAAGTCTTTCAACACATGACTACAAAAAACTAAACTAAATGAAAAAAGAATTAAAAAATAGCTTTTGACACTTAATGGCGGTTGAGGAAGAAATATACAATGATTAAAGCATCTAATTTCTTAAAAATTTGAAAAATGTAGGAAAATTGAGAAGAGAGAAAGGTAAAGAGTAAAGTTTTAAAGGATTTTTGGGAGAAGAGGAAGACAAAAAACCAAATGGAAAAGACAACTATTAATCAATTTGTTTTTTATGTTAAGAAAAGTCAAAAGTGAATCTTTTGTTTCCTTTTGTTCTTTGTTAACATAAAAAGGTAATTTGTGTACATTTTCTTCGGAGAAAAACAGAGCAAATATTAAATAAATGAAATGTTCAAGCCTCGGATCGAACGCACGCTGAGTTTTGGATTTTCTAAGAACAAAAATCGAATAATGAAAAAACTCAAAGAAAGCACCAACACTTGGGCTCGAATTTGGAAGGCTGAAGCATCTTCGCACAAACTTAAGTGCTAGGATTTCAACCTTTATTGTGTCAAGGTTCCTCAACAGTTAATATATGTCCAAGAAAATTGATATTTAATATATATATTAGAAAAGATTTTCCGACGAATGTTGTTCATCTGCCCAACCTCGCCATGTCATTGCTTCGACCTTGGGCTATTGGGAGAAGAAAAAGACAAAAAAACATAAAGGAAAAGATAATTATAAATCTCTTTTTTAAAAATTCTGAAAAAACCAAAAGTGGAGATTCTTTTTTTTTAAACTTAAAAAAGGTATTTTTTGTACTTTTTCTTAGGAGAAAAACGGAACAAATACTAAATAAATTAAATGGTCGAGCTTTGGATTGAAACCAAGCTGATTTTTTCCTTCGCTAAGAGAGAAAATGGAATAATTAGAAAAATTAAAGAAAATACCAACACTTGGGCTCGAACCCGAAACGGCGAAACATCTTTTCACAGCCTTAACCGCTGGGTTGTCAACCTTTATTCTGTCAAGGTTGTTCAATAGTTAGTATATATCCAAGGAAATTGATTATTAATTTGTGTGTATATATATATATATATATATATATATATATATTAGAAAAATATTAAGACGAAGGTTGTTCATCTTACCTACCTCGACATGTCATAGCTCCGCCCCTGGTTGGTCTTCATCAATTGGTCAAGCAATCATATTGGGACCACAAAGGGTTGTTGCACTAAGCCACAAGGGATAAATTGGTCAGCCAATATCCTATTTTCTCGAACAAAACATTATTTAAAGTACTCCAGAAGAACGATGTTGGGAATTTAATGAGTTGAGCTTTGAATTAGAAGTGTGTTGAATCTGAAGCACGACTCATGAAGTTGTTCACCTTCCAAACGTCTAAAGGTAAGGGTCTTTTCCTGGAACATCATCAGCTCTAATGGAAGGTTCTCCATTAGCTCACAAGTATTTCCCGTACACATCTCTGCTGCTCTAAAGCTCCAATAAACAAAACTCAAACCTAAAAATTAAGTTAGTAAAATAAGACTAACCAGAACTAAATTTTCACTTAACTGAGAATTATCAAGTGACACAACTCCCCTGAAGCGGCACCATTTTGATCAACATCGACAAAGACACTTCATCCAGTATTATGCATCAATTATCCTTATCAAGTATATAACCTAACAAGGGTTGGGATCTTTCCCACAAGGTGTGGTACTGAGAATAATTCAGGTAAGCCCAAATCTAACCCATGCTAGTCAAAGTAAGAATGAGTTATCGTATACAAACATAGTAAATTAGAGGGGTGACACAAAGGTCTTGTAACATTAGGGGGTTATGGTTATCAAATTTACAACCAAAAGACAGTAAAAACAATAAGAGAGACTAATGGGGAAATGTGATTCTTTGGATGTTACAAGAATATGAGATAAAAGATACCGAAGGGTAGTTTTCATTGATAGTACATCGCTGAATATACGTAACTAGGTAGACTTTAGTGTGGGTAAATTATCTATCAACCAACTAACCCCAAATGATCTGGGTTTATCTCTGAATGTCGACTTGCAACTTTTAAGCCTAGTCTCCGCCTTAGCCCAATAACTCTCTCAAGCTGAAATTGTGGGAAAGGGACAAGGATTCACTCTCGTGAGATGAACCCATGATGACCCAATAACCAACGGATATCAACATAGTAGTCTTAGTTTTAAAACCTCTCTCTAGAGCAAGCCAAAAACACTAAGGATAAATCATATTTGCAACAACAGCATCATTTAGTTCAAACTCAATTACTACATGAAATAATGTTTGAATTACGAATAGACTAACAACAAGCAACACCCAACAGTAGATTTAACTCATACCCACAAAATCAGACACCATTAATTGTCTAAAAAAAGAAAAAAGATAGAAAATGATACAAAATTAAAGTAACGTCAAATGGTTTTGATTTATTTTTAATTCAAGAGAGTCTTGGATGAAGAATTTCCTTCACTCACTTTTAATATCTTCAAGATGATAATCTTCAAATCTTAAAGGTTCAACAACAATGTTTCCCAAGATCTCTCAAAAACTAAAACTAGAAGCTAAGTCTAAGAATTACTGTTCAAAACTATGAAATTCGATACTAATATAAAAACATTAATAGGTATTTATAGATTTTAAAAAGTTATGCTGCAAAGCACCACTCAACACAGTTAGTCGGGATCACCAATCCACCGGTGATCAGCCCTTTGGTATTATATCTGTGTCTTGCATTACCATCCATTATCTTTTCATTTTGGATCATTGTGCAACATCATACTTCTTCGAAGAATTGTGCTCCTCTTCAACTCACCAAACAAAAAGAAAGGACAAAACCTTTTGGAAGCACGCAAAATGGGCTCCGCGATCCCCGGGTCTTCACGTCTTCGTTATTTCAGCTTCCATTGTTACTTTTTGCTTGATTGTGTGAATTCTTTGTCTCCATTATATATACTTGAATGAGTCCGAATCATGCAATGAAATGCATATTGATCATCTCTCACTTCCATTCCGCATGTTCTATGTTCAAAGCCTTGTAAGCAGGCCTCTTGTGCTCTACCTTGACTTGTTTGCTATCGAGACACTTTACTAAGAATTCTACAATGACCCACTTTGTACTACTCCACCAATAAACTTCTCTCCAGTAAAGATAGATCTTTATGGAACCCGGATACATAGAATATCCGGAGGTATGAGATTCCGCCATGATACTCCCTTAGAGTTCATTCCCCTTTCATATACACAACCTACCTTGATACCTAAATACACCATCTCCCCCTTGTTCAAAAGTCATCATATTTTGGTTTTTAACATGTGCCTTTAATTCAAGGAAAATAGGGTCTTGATCTTGTTTATCATTAACTTCAGACACTAATGATGATTTACCCATTCATAATCACCCCTCCTCCTTAATTGGAATCTATTAACCGGACTCCGAATTCTGCAAGTCAGTGCATATCTTTTGCTAACTCTTTTTTGTCTTCCTCAATATAGGAGGTACTACTCTTAGATAATATTTTCAAACCATCAACAAAAACATTAGACTTACCTGGGTGGTTGAGAATACTCATATAATAATCCTTGAGTACGTCCAACAAGCCCTCTATTTCCTTGAGTAAGTCCAACAAATTAATCTCTCTCCGATTTAAAACATAATGAAGACACTTGTGATTGGTGAACACATGTACATGAACATCATAAAGATAATGACTCCATATTTTAAAAGTTAACACTAAAGCAACAACCTCTAGACCATATATTGCGTAATTCCTCTCGTGAATTTTAAGCTTTGTGAAGGTATAAGCTATAACCCTACCATTCTGCATTAATACAAAACCAAGTCCAACTTTGGAGGCATAACAATACCCAAAATAACCTTGTGTACCTTCTGGTAAGGTCAACATAGGGCAGTAGTCAACCCCTTTTTCAATTTGTGAATGCTTTTCTCACAAGCTTTAAACCATTAAACCTTAACTGATGTCTTAGTGAACTTAGTAAACATTGATGAAATAGATGAAAACCCCTTGAAAAACCTTCTATAATAAAATCCAATCATAAGAAACTCATAATATCTATTGGAGATGTAGGCCTAGGCTAGTTCTCTAATGCCTCAATCTTCTCAGTATCAACTCAAATCCCATCAATAGAAATAATGTGACCTAAGAATGCCACATAATTTAGCCAAAACTCACACTTATAGAATTTAGCATAAACATTATATCCATGAGTGTTGGGAGAACTACTCTGAGATGACTAGCCTGATCGTTGTCATTCATCGAATATATTGTAATGTAACAAAGGAATATGATAACAAACATATATATATATATATATATATATGTATGTATGTATGTATGTATGTATGTATGTATGTATGTATGTATGTATGTATGTATATATATGTATGTATGCCATAAAGTTATCTTAGGAATGTCAGTTGTTCTTACTATCAACTAATAATAGCTAGATCTAAAGTTGATATTTAAAAACAAGTAGCATATTGAATTTGATTGAAGATATCATCAATACACAACCTTACAATTTAACATTAACACACGATCCAGTCTAACTCTTGACACGAAACAATACAGAACAAAAATTTGCGTACTTCTGGTAAGGTCAACACTGTGTAGTTGTCAACCTCTTTTTCAATTATGTAAAGCTTTTTTCACATTCATCAGACCATTAAAACATAACTATTTTGTGAGTGACTTATTCAACATGGATGAAATAGATGAAGACCCCTACACAAACCTTTTGTAATAACAAGCCAAGTCCAAGAAATGCCTAATATCAATTTGAGATGTGGGCCTAGGCCAGATTTCTAATTCCTCAATCATATGAGTATTAACTCAAATCCCACACCATAAATAATGTGACCTATGAATTCATTATACTCTAGCAGTGATTCACACTTAGGGAATTTATTATACAACACTATATCCTTAAGTGTTTGAAGAACTAATCTGAGATAACTAGCCTGATCGTCATCATTCCTCGAATAGATTAGAATGTAATCAATGATTATGATAACAAAAATATCTTGACAAGGTTGACATACTATTTTCATAAAAGATGCAGGATTACTAGCCAAACTAAATTACATTGTTTGAAACTAATGATGACCATAACATATCCTGACAGTTTCTGTTACTTTGATCTTATGGTAGATAGATATGAGGTCCTTTAAAAAAAAGTAGCACCTTGAAGTTTATCAAAGATGTCATAATTTCTTGGAAGAAAATACCTATTAATTATTGTAACCTTGTTCAACCGACGTAAATCTATACACATTCTAAGAGAACCATCTCTTTTCCTCACAAATAAGAACGGAGAGCCTGAAGGAGAGATATTTGGTCGAATTAAAATTTTATAGAAAAAATATTTTTATTGTTCTTTTAACTATTTTAACTCAGCTTGAGCAATTTTTCATGGAGTACTAGAGATAGAACGTGTTTTGGGAAGAATAATTATAACAATATCTATTTCTCTCTAAGGAGGGACTCGGTGAAGATGATCTTGAAAGACCTCTGGAAACTCAATATGTCTGAGATTCAACTCTTTTTTGGACGAAACACATATTGAAGACTCTTGTGATCGTTGAACACATCTACATAAACAACATAAAGATAATGACACATAATTTGAAATAAAAAATTATAGATAATTGATGTCACAAATCTTAATTTGTCCTCTCTTTTAATTCCTGAAAGCTTTTCTCACAAGATTTTGACCATTGAAACTTAATTGATTTCTCAATAAAGTTAGTCAACATGGATTAAATCCATGATAAACCCTCGATAGACCTTCTATAATAACCAGCCAATCCCAAAACACTCCTAATATCTTGTGGATATGTGGGCCTAGGACAGTTCTGTACAAACTCAATCTTTTAAGTATCGACTCAAATCCCATCTCCATAAATGATAAGACATAAGTATTTCATAAAATCTAGACAAAACATACACTTAGACAATTTAGCACACAACTCTCTATCCTTAAGAGTTTGGAGAACTACTCTAAGATGACTAGCATGGTCTCTCTAATTCCTCGAATAGAGTAGAATGTCAACAATGAATAAGATAACAAACATATCTAGGTAAGTCTTAAATACCTAGTTCATAAGGTCCATGAAAGGTTCATCACCATTTGTCAAACCAAATGACATTACGAGACACTCATGATAAGCATAGTAGGTCCTGAAAGCTGCCTTAGGAATGGAACTTCTCTTACTTACAACTGATGATCTCCAGATCTTTGGTCTATCTTACAAAAATAATTAGGAAAATGAAGTTGATATAAGATATCATCAATTCTTGGAATATTAAACTTATTCTTAATAGTAAAAATTTTAAAGTGACGGTAGTATACACATTATAAGAGAACCATCTCTGATTCAAACGATAGACCCTATCAAAGGGACGTCGTTTAGACGATGATCCATCAATTGGAGTGTAGTTTATTGGTCTTTAAAAGCTGCACAGATGCGGTCTAGCTTGGGGTGTTTTAGTTAAATCACCCTCTGTCTTTTATGAAGTATGGATAGTAATTTCATGTTTGTTTAGGTATTTTAAGAGGGTTTAAATACTAAGACCTAAGTTAGTCTTCATTTTTCAAAAATCAAAACCCCTTCCTCAAGAAAGACTCTTTCAAATCCCATTGAAGCTAGAACTCAAGGAAGGTCTAGGAGTGAAGGTTTTGGATATTTTCATCACCAAATCTCTTGGGTCTCTTCTTATAAAGGTATTTTAGTTCATCCTTGAACCATCTTTCATTCAAGGAGCCATTGCAAAGACTTTTTAAAAAGAGTTTCAAACTAAAAAATCTAATAAATTTTATTCTAACCATGGGTCTTTACATGAAAACGTTTTAATGAATGAAATATGTTATTTCCAATGTTAGTTAATGATTTTGAAGGTCAAAACCTTAATGAACCCATGCTCATGTATATATCAACTTTTGGCTTATGGAATGGGTTTAGTAAATATGTTTAGAAAATGTTAGAGTTGTGTTGCTTATGTTATATTGTGGATTACATACTGTATTATTATCTTTTATTATGATGTTTTGGTTAAATATTGAGAAAAGGTGGTAAAAGACATGATACAGGGTAAGTTGATCTATCTTGCTTAGTTGTTTAATGAATTGTTCTTGAGTGGTATAGTCAACCATTGATGGCGATGTTTACTTGAGGTTTATGAATATGTATATATAAGTGTGTATTATCATTATGGCCTTGAAGGAGTAGCATGTGAAGTTAGGTGATGATTTAAAGGGATATGAATGTTGTGTTTTATGTTGTTGTTAAATGTTGTTGTTAATGTGTGTCTTGGAGATATCATGTCGAAATGAAGTATATGTACGTTGAAGCATCATAGTGTGTAAAGCATAATAGTGTGTGATTTCTGATAAATGTAGTATGAGAATTTTTAGAAGTAAATGCTATGATATGGTGATTATGTGAAGAGTGTTCTCAGATATACTCACACACACTATGAATGAAAGAATGATGTTAATAAATGAAAATAGGGGATTGTACGGTAGACACTCTTTGTGAGAATATATTAAATGTCAAGACCATTCCCTACTATTCCTAAAGAACTCTAGTAATGAAAAATGGGATTTTAGGGTTGACACTCTTCGTGAGTTAAGATGAAGTGTTTAGTAGCATCCTCACTATTCCCAATACCTTCCTAAGATACGTCAATATGGTATTGTGAGATAAGCTAGTTTCTATTTTCATATATGAAGTAAAGTTGAACTTCCATTGAAAACTTTTTAAATTTTGTGTTAAATATGTGATGATGAAAGCTAAGGACTTGTATAAGACCTCTTCGAGGTAAAATATGTCGGTTATGACTAGGGGGTGCTCTCGGATCGTGACAACTAGGAACAACAAAGGGTGTTCCTGTAATGGAAACTTGCACAACAATATCTACCATGATCTCCTAATTCTCAGTCAAAACCTCATATTCTCAGCCTCATCTGATATCTCCTCATCAGTCTTTACCTCAAACTCAGAATCAACTATCTGCATCTGTCTATCCTTATCTCCAGGTTAACCAGTGACATCTATGGGTCACCTAGCATTGCTACCATACCAAAGACCATGGATATATCAATGGATTTCATCTGATACACATCCTCCCGCAACACAACTATAATGACTTTTAAGTTCGTTACCTCCTCGGTTATTCATTGGTTACGATTGCACACCGCTCTCCTTGCTTCAAATGCGTAAATGTCATCACTTAATGTTGTCACAAAATCTGTTTTGGTAATTTGAATCATGCCCAAATAAAGTTCTTAAGTCTAGCAGCCCGACGATAAGCAGTATAGGATAGCCGTCCAATCCGATGTAGTGAAACATGGGTAATCAAATCCCGGGAGGTAAAAGCAGTAGAAAGTTTAGATTGTAGTGTGACCATCGAAGAACCTGTAATGTTAGAAGGAATATTTGTAGTTGTCTATATATATGAAGGCTCAAGGTCCAGAGAAGGAAAATATGCCTCTGCATGTATGGAGTCTATTTGCATAGTTTGGACAGGATTCCCAAGAACTTCCTTCAGTTTCTTCCCTGCCTGATCTTAGAGATACTAAGCTTTGATATTCAGTATATAAATTGATGGATGTAGGTATTATTTACACATTCTGCATGCAAACTTTAGGTACCCGACATCATCTACAAAACTCTATGATCAAAACCACAAAGGTGAAGGAGGTCTGGCACTATTTATACCTCCTGGCCATCTCTAGCCCAATGATCACACCCAAGTATATTATTTGCCATTCAATGACTGCGCCAAGAAAAAATACTTTAGAGTGATGAAGGACGGAGTCATTTTTAGATGGCATTATTGTAATGCTGATAAAGACAAACCTATACGGAGAAGCTACATGTATGTCTTTTGTCATAATTAAGAACCCTACTTTTGACCATCATAGAGTTCCATCACAAAGAGAACAGATAACCACCTTTTTATGTCCTTAATTACTTTAGTCTTCATCTGGTACTGGTAAGTATCTGTGGTATTGGTCGTGATATACAAGACTACATTTATAGTGGTGCATTCACATAAGACTTTCTTTCTACGAACTATCACATTATCAACAAGTTCAAATACATCGTATTGCTTCTTTCTTTGAAGGATCAAGGAACTATATAAGGCATAGGAATCCGTAACACAATTTTGAATATATACACCACGAGGCTGTTGAGAATATTGAAGTTGTAAAATCATAGGCAGTCCATTATATCCACGTATCTATCGATAACCCCATCAGTGGACAGACACTTTTCCTCATGAATTATCCTTAGCCACTCGGTTATAAATCTGTTCATTGACTTGGGAGGAGGACCTTGAACTGGTGGTGCGAGCACCACTGCCCATTCTTGAACTGGAGGTGGGGAGTTAAGGATTTCTGATCCTAGACGAATCATTCTATTTTTGGAGCATAAATCTGTCCTTATTGCTGTTTGAAACTCATCATACTCGAATGCTAGAATTTTAGGTTCTTGCTTCTCATCCTCACTCTCATATGTGGTGAGGCGTGTGCCGCATATGTCGTCACTGTCAGAACTATACTTTGGTGTTGCAAGTGCCTTGATTTTCCTTTTCCTATCTCACAAGATCTAGAAAGTTTTGTTGTTTTTGGCTTGGATTTATCCGCATCCTCGTTTATTGTGATCCCTTTGCCTTACCTTGGGGTATTTTGTTTCTATGGAAAACTTTAGGTCTAGACATATATTCAAACATTTGAGAAGAAGTTAAGGATAACATAATCACAGTCATTTAAAAGCAGTTGCAGAGATGCTCATCAAGATACTCAGTGAAGCATCATATTATTTTGGCGAGATGAATCGATCTCGTTTAAAAAGTTGGTACAAATATTATTTCCATTACGACAATTAATGGCTCAACTGGAGGGATCGCCAATACATTTCAGCAAGCGATACTAGCTCGCCGAAAGTTACAATGCATAAAGGTTTAGGGTACTGAGAAAGGGAGATGAAACATACTTTTTGTGAGTCACAGACTGCCAACAACAACACTAGGTTCCTTCTCGACAATTACAAAAATGAACAAATCATTTATCATGAAATAAAAGGTGAGATGGGGACACAAGGGAAACAACAAAGTGATTTGCATAGCTCGACATAACTCGCTAAAAAACGCAAAATACCTATCCTCAACCAGCTTGTCAAAAATCACACCCGCAACCCCCAAAAAAAAATCAATCCATTCACTAGTAAAATTATCACCGGACCTATAACAATCAATACATTCAGATACTTAGATTTGTCCTAGTTCAACTAATCAGGAAAACACAACCCATAAATATCGAGTTTGAATCTAAAACAAAGAATATGGGATTTCAACAAATGGAATAATAAGGGGATGCTTATAAATTTAGAGTCTAGGAAACCTAACAACTTGACTAAATCAGGGAGGCCGAAGACATGCCAACGCCATAAACTAATTTGCATAAGAACAAAACTAAATGCTTTTTTTTTTTAGAACTAAACATTATCATTAATTTATGAAAATATTGAAATGCTAGGGGGAAAATAAATCCATATCCTAGCACTAATCGATAAATTAAAAATACCTAGATAATATTGAAATATTCAATTTTCTAAAAGGATGCGATATTGAAAAGATGAGAATGGGGAAAATGAGAAAAATTAAAATTTTGGTCCTTAAATAAACCCTCAAGCATCTGTTCATTCGGCGAAGTTAGTTTTCTCGCAAAACAAATTGGCAACCCATTGAGTAGTCTCTTACCTCATCGAGTTTTACAGGACCTTCATTTACTGTGGAGGTCTAAACAGCAACCAAGATCAGGGTCTCCTATCAGATTGGTTATTCGCCAACAATTTTTTTCTCGCGAAACTACCCTTTTGAGCACTATTTCTTGTTTTGACCTGCACGATCAACACACCATTATTCTAAAATAGAGATAAAGCAATAATTGATCTAGGGTTGCCTCCCAATCAGCGCCCTACATAACATCGCATCACGACACAATTCCACCTTCTAGTTCTATTAGTGAAATTTACTTGACATTCATCTCGTAAACCTTCTTTTGGGCTCGTATAGAGAACCTTCAACACTATATCGATTGAGATATTAGTAAAGAAATGAGTACAAGATGGGAGTTGGTTATATGGTTTAACATCAGTACATTCTCCCTTCGCTCATCTAATACATTATCCTAGATATTGGAATTTCGTAGGAGGGTGTGAGAGTTGCTGCAGTTTGTCCATCATTATTGTTATTCAACTCTCTATGCTCATATGTAGGGATATATCAATCCTTTTTCACGCACTGGACGTTGAGCTTCCATACCTTTTTGGTAAACTCATCCATCTAAGTCAAAACGGTGGGTGAACTCACATCCTTTTACAATCCTTTGTTGGGCTCAGTGGTGGAGCTAGGTTATTCGCCAACGGTGTTCATACTTTTGGACAAGAAAAAAAAATCTACATGGTTCTCCAAGTTGTTCATACTCTTTACTTGTTCAATAACAAATTAACCAACTATCAAAAATGAAAATTCTTAAAAAAGAAACTTACCAAAATATAAATAGATAAACCAAGAAAGTTGAAGTAGGACAAATATATTGACGGATAGTTTCATACAAACAAACATATGTAAAGTGGTAAGTACAAATTAACTTGACGACACTTCATCTCTTAAAATATTTTCATAATACACTCATTAGAAACATCTTTAAATACATTTTTCACTACATAAGGCACTGTGCAGCCATCTAAGAATTCATCATCCATTCTATTTTTCAAGTAATTCTTGATAATCTTCATTGCCGAAAAAATACTTTCTATTGTAGTCGTGGAAACACGTCGAAGAAAAGCAAACTTCACTGAAAGAAATACAAGAGAATAGGTTAAATGCTTTTTTGTCTCAACCAACATTCTTTAAAGTTCTCCAAGTCCAGCCAAATTGGAGAGCCCTTCATTAATATCATGAACATTTATAAGGTAATTAACAATTTGATTCTCAAGAGCTCTCATTTTACATCCATCAAAATCATCAGGATATAATTCAGCCATTCTCACAATCTTCTCATGTCAAAAGTGGAAAATGAATCAATTGGATTGAAGAAAGATAATCCATTATGAAAATCACTTGTTACCTCATAGAAATGATCATTATATTCTTGTAGTTGCCAATCAATGATTTTATAAAACACATCCACACGATAATGATGCAAAGTTGTACAAATAACTACTTTATGTCGTGACCTCCCAGAATTAGGATATGGATCATCAAAATTGGGTAATGAATGTCATGTTTGATACAAAATTCTTCTACTTTTTCCTTCAGCGAATCCCATCCAATATTTTTTTTGAAGAGAGGATCACATTCATTGTCTCTTAAATCTTTAAACCTACTCTTGGATACCTTTACAAGAATCATGGCATTTGCAATTTCCTTGTCCTTTTTCTGTAGTGAAACATTAAGATCATTTGTGATTCATAAAACGTCAGTTACAAAATGCAACAAGAAAATAGTCTCAAATGTTTGACAACTTCTAAGTAATCTCAATGCGCTTGTTCTTTCTTCCAAAGTATTTACATTTTCAACAAGAGTATCCAGTACATTAACAATATAATCTAAGCTACAAATAAAGTTTTCCAATGACTTGCAGTGAGATTCCCAACAAGTATCAGCGGCTTTAACAAGACCAAGTTCTTGATTCAACCTTCTACCCATTTCTAGTTCACCCATACCCAATGCCATTTGGAGATGGTTTTTTTGATATTCTCAAAAATTATCCACACATTTAAAAGAATATTTTAATTCAAAATATCTAAAATTAATAATACAAGTTCACCTACTTGAACAAACTGTTTAGAAACTACAATAATACTCAATTGAAATTGATGAGCCAAAACAATTAACAGAATGAATCAATCTACTTTCTTGTCTAATCAATGTTTTAAGAAAACCTATATAACCTTGAATATAGTTTTCCAATTGTAACATTGCCCATGTACATCAGATAAAGTTAAAGAATGGTAAGCAAGTCATCTACAATTGTTGTAATACCCCAAAAAGTTCTATGTATTAGACTAGAGCCTAATCTATTAAGTAATGTATAAAAATGATGTTTCATGACATAAATTAATGTAATAAACTCAATTTAGAAGTATTAGACCCTAAACTTCAAAGGACGACCTTTACATCCGGAAACTAGTAAAATTGCACTGGTAAACATCCTTACGTTTGGTGAAGGTTTGAGAGTGTCATACGAAGTCTTAAGCTTGTATAAATACTTTAAATAGGTAAAATAATGTATATAGGGTCAAAACGTCCAGTTAGGACTCCCCAAGGACTAACCAAAGGGTCCTTGAGGAAGAACCAAGCGCTGGCAAGGGACCCGCCAAAGCAGCCTGCAAAACAGGTCGTATATGAGGGTGCCTGAGTCGCACAGCCCACACTTAAAAGATAAAATTTTCCTCGCAATGCTGGGAATGAGGATCATTGCCTGAAGACGGATTCCATAAAAAATATTTGGAAGTGCACCCGCAACGCGCAACCACATGCTAAATTTGATCGCGTCGTTTTAAAGACAATTTGACTTCAGAAAAGTGTCAAATTAAGTAAGGGAAATTTTGGATATTTTATGGGAGGGTTATATATTTATTTACAGGTCAGTTTTAAGTCATTTATACCCAGTCAAATCAATCCCTTAAATCACACTCACTTGTCTCTAAATTATATCTCTACTCAACCTCTATTAAAGAGAAATTGGATGCTTGAAGAGGAAGACCAATCCTCCAATTTTCACTTCAAATTAATGGACATTCATCAAATACGGTTTTAGTATATTGATTCATGTATTATTTTCTCCATGAAGCTCTTCAAAACATCTAATTTTGAATTCTATATTGTGATAAAAACTAGGGCTTTGATCTAGCAATAGGTTAAATCCAGAATTGTTTTCTTTATTTTATATGCCCTGGATTATGAATATATTGGGGTTAAATGATGATGTCTATTGTGTAAAACTTCCAAGAGCCAATGTGAACCCTATGACCTAATTTCATGAATGTTGATGTATGAATTCAATAGATATGAACATGATATTGTAATTGACGATTATCTAGACATAGATATTGTTTTCATGCATATTGTGATGTAGATGGGGGTAATGATGATACTTTATTCCTACCCTTGAAAAATAGGTAAATTCTAGGATTTTTATATATAATGAAGAACATTGTACATAGACATTCAATTTTCTTGCAAGGTACTTGACATATGAAAGGATGCAAGAAAGGTAGTGTGGGATAGTTTCCACTCTCTGGAACCGTACCAATTGTGTGGTATAAATTATGTATAATGTAGTTAATCTATTGTTGTGATTGAAAGTATAGTCTTCACGAAAAAACTATAATTGTGACTGTGAATGTGTTACTCACATACGTATGTTGATTCTAGGATGAAATTGTATTCTCAGTTAATTAATCTAAGAGCTTTATGCAAAATTGTATTGAATGAAGATGGATTACTATTGATACATCTAGATACAATTAAAGGACAATGGTAGTATGTTGGGAAATTATACTAAACACCGAGAGGATATGGCTAGTGAGGAAAACACCCTTCCATTAATGAATGAGGTTTTGTCATCCTAGAGATACTCATGAGATGGGGGCTCCTCAAATATTTCAAAAGGTAGAATACCTAGAAGCAATCTCCAGATCCCTTAACCACGTTCCCCCGTAGGACTTACCTAGCGGATCCCATAGTAGCTAGTATGTAGGTTATACCTTGGCAAGTTTAACACCTTTTTGCATTATGGGGCTTTATGACACCGGATTCCATGTAAGCTCTCATGGTCTATGTCGTTTATGGTTGATCTTCCCTGAATAATTAAGTAATTAATGAAGTGTGAACTAGCCTATGATATACTAATAAGTGGACTAAGTTAAAGTGGGGGTATGGGACTTCTCTTGTTCATTGCACTAGTATGCTTCCAAGGGTGTTATAGGGAGTTCATTGTAGTCATGAAGTAATATGAGAATATATATGTTGAATGGATAATAGTTTAAGTGAAATATCCTTATATACCAATATTGATCATGATGCATGTAATTCACTTAAGATTATTGGAATGATGAACGTAAATGTAATGTGTGTGGCCAAGGTGAATTCTATGGGAATGTTTGGTAGGGTTGGTGGTATAAGATGCTAGCTCTTCATTTCAAAAGTGGAGCCTAGGAAGTTCTAAGGTCACGCCTTCATTCTAGTTGGGACATTGTGAGGGTGTAGTTTTATCTATTGTGTTGATGATTTAAATGACATTCAAAAACCTCATAAATGCATAATTTACATGTGCGTGTCCCTTTCACAAGTTCTAAAGGTTTTTATTCATTTCTCCATACTTTAGTGCATTAATTTTACCAAACCCTTTCTTCCTTTTGTATCATGAGTATAGGTTCCGGCTAATTTGTTTGCTCATATCCTTGAAGAAAGCCTGGACTCTTTATCTCCAAGACTCATGGTAGGTCTTCAAATATCTGAGGACTTGTGCACATGATGCCACTTTATGATTTTATGATTGATGTAATAGACTTAGTAACTTAATTTATGTACTCTTGTTTTAAATACTATTGTGTCTAAAGTGTTAAGTACCCTATTTGGTGACTTTTGTTAAAAATCTATTATTAGATGTTGAATGTATGACAAGTGTATTAGATTCTTACTAATTTTCTTTACAAAAAAGAACTTGTACTTCTGTTGTGAATATTTTTTAAATTTATGCATTATTTCAAGTTCATTTTGTAGTGTCGATTAAGCTAAGGGCTTGTATAAGACCCTTCCTGGTCAATTACATCGGTATCGTCAAGGGGGTACTCTCCGATCGTTAACGACTTGATATCAGATCATAAGGCTTTGGGATAATAGTAGGGTTGATTCCTCACACACCACGTCTAGTATATACTTATTCATAAATGTGAAGCGCGCCACCTTTATGAATAGGAGGCTATGATATAATTTGTAACCTTCCATTCTTCATTACTCTGTGATCGTGGTTGGAGTCCTAACTCTTTTTAATGCTTTCTTTCTAATACTTTTCTTTTTCTAATAGGCTATGAGTACAAGAAGGAATAACACAAGGAGGGCCGAAGAGGAAAGGTGAATGAGGTGGTTCCCCCTCAAGCTCCTCAGAACCCTTAAGTTCCTATTGAAGAAGGGGATATGTCAATTGTTGACATAAGGGCTGCCATCATTAGTTTGACTCAAGCGTTGGCTACCCAAGTTGCTAGAGATTCTACAGTGCAAGTGTAACCCAATACTAGCACCGCTGCACCAACGTAAGGAATTTCACAAGGATAAATCCTCCTACCTTGATTTACTCTAAGGTCGAGGTAGACCTGCAAGGGTTCAAAGATGAAGTATTCATAGTGGTAAATGCAACGGGAGTGAATTCTCAAGAAAAGGCGGAACTAGTCGCATATCAACTTACAGATGTGTCTCAAGTTCGGTATGAACAATGGAAGGATGAGAGGCCGGTTAGATAAGGCATGGTTACTTGAATGGCATTCAAAATAGATTTCCTTGATACGATTTTCCCTTTTGAATTAAGGAAGAGAAGAATGCAAGAATTTATCAATCTTCATCAAGAGAATATTATTATGAAGGAGTATAGTGTCAAGTTCACTCAACTATCCAAATATGCTCCGACTATGGTGCGAGATTGTAGGGTAAAGATGAAAAAAATTTTTATAATGGTATTAAATTTTTTGATGAATGAATGTTGGTCAGCTATACTAATTCTAGGCATGGACATTTCACGTCTTATGGTCCATGCCCAACAAATTGAGGAAAAAAATCCCAATAAAGTTTGTAGGGAGTTTCAGAGGTCAAAGCCGAACGAATGAAATTTTTCTCCAAGGCTAGGTTTGAGATAAAAGACAAACAAAGGTTCAAGAATAGGTCTTATAATCCAAATCCCTCCAATGCTCCAAAGCAAAATCAAGGTAAGAGAACTACGCATAAGCCTCAAGGATGAAATAAAAGTGGTCCTTTATTGAAAGAAATTTTTTAGCCAAGTGTGGTAAAAAGCATGAAAGGAAGTGTCTTTACCTTATGGGTATTTGCTCTGGGTCTGGGAAAAGTTGTTACCAAATGAAGGATTATCAAATTCATGTGGCCAAAGTGAAAGAAGGTACCCAAACTCCCACTAATTCTCAAAACTCCGATGCTCCCAAAAAGAATTGTTTCTATGCCCTCCAATCTCTATATGATCAAGAGAGCTCGCCGGTTGTTTTTACCGGTATGTTTCAAGTGTTTTCCATTTATGTGTATGCGTTGTTAGACCCCGATGCCACCTTATACTTTGTAAACCCTTTAGTTGCTATGAGATTTAATATGCTTCCCATTTTTTTCATGAACCTTTTTTGGTTTCTAACCAAGTGGGTGATTCCGTACTTTTTAAAAGAGTTTACAGGGGTTGTGCCATTTTATTTCCCAATAGAGTCACATTGGTAGACTTGGTAGAACTCGATATCTTGGACTTTGATGTCATTATTGGGATGGATTGGATACATTATTGTTTTGCTTCCATTAATTGTATAACTAAGGTTTTAAAGTTTCAATGTCAAAGTGAACCCGATTTAGAATTGAAGGGAGGATACGTTGATACAAGAGTTCGAAACATTTCATGTCTTAAAGTATGTAAGTTAATCTCTAAGCGATGTCTCTACTATAATATGAGAGTCAAGATGTTCTGTCTGAGACTCCCTGCTTGAGTCGGTCCTCGTATTAAAGGACTTTCCAGATGTCTTTCTTGATGACTTTCACTAAATTCCTCCCGAATGGGAAATAGATTTCAGCATCGATTTAATGTTGAATACAAAGCCCATCTCAATCCTTTCTTAGCGAATGACCCCGGCTGAGATGACGGAATTAAAGGCTCAACTCAAGAATTTACTAGATAAGGGGTTTATTTAACGAGCATATATTTGTAGGTTACCCCGGTGTTGTTTGTGAAAAAGAAAGATGGCTCTCTTACAATGTGTATTAACTACCGCTAATTGAACAAGGTCATTATAAAGAACAAGTATCCTCTTCTTAGGATTAATGATTTGGTTGATCAACTCCAATGTGAGAGTTACTTTTCAAAAATTGATTTAAGGTCGGGCTATCAAAAGATAAGACTTAGAGAAGTTGACATATCGATAATGTCTTTCCGACCTAGGTATGGTAATTTTTTATTCGAATCGTGTCTTTTAGTGCAAAAAATGTCCCAACGACTTTCATTGACCTTATGAATCGAGTTTTTACTAAAATATCTTGATTTGTTTGTGATTGTCTTCATTGATAACATTTTTATATACTCTAAATGTGACGTTGACCATGTGAACCATTTGATCATAGTCATGCAAGTCCTCAAGGATGCCTAACTCTATGCCAAATACAGTAAATGTGAGTTTTGGGTGAGATCGGCTGCTTTTTTGGTTACATTGTGTCTAGTGAAGGGTTAAGAGTAGATCCAACAAAGATAAAAGCGGTCAAAAGTTGGCCTAGACCTCTGAGGCCCATCAACATCCGAAGCATTTTGTGTTTGGTCGGGTAGTATAGGAGGTTTGTTGAAAGATTTTCGTCTATGACATCTTCATTAACGGCCTTGATTCAAAAAAAAAAAAGGCTAAGTTTGTATGGTCGGAGATATGTGAAATGAAATTTCAATTGATAAAAGGCAAGCGGACCTCTGCTACGGTATTAGCCTTGCAAGATTGAAGAAAGAGTTTATGATATTTTTTTACGCTAGCTTCTCCAATAGGTTTGGGATGTGTCCTCATGCAATATGAGAAGGTGATGTCATATGCCTCTATAGAATTCAAGGTGCATGAGAAAAACTATCCAACTCATGATCTTAAATTAGAGACCGTAGTGTTTGCCTTGAAAATATGGAGGCATTATCTATATAGTGTACATGTGGATTTATTCACCAACCACAAGAGCTTTAAATATGTGTTCACTCAAAAGGAGTTGAATCTCTTTTAGAAAACGTGGTTAGAGCTTTTAATGGACTAGGACATGAGCGTACTATACCACCCCTGAAAGGCCAATGTCGTTGCAAACGTTCTAAGTCAAATGTCAATGGGTAGTGTGGCCCATGTTTCCGATGATAAGAAAGAGTTAAGAAAGAGGTACATGGATTAGCCCGGTTGTGTGTTCAGTTAGAAGATTCTCCAAAACGAGGTTCGATGGTTCATAATAAGTCCGAATTATATTTGGTGGTTGAGGTGAAGTCGAAGCCACATCTTGATCCTCTATTAATGGAGTTGAACGGATCGATCCTAAGAAAATCTAATGAATCTTTCTCTCGGGGGGGATGGGGTACTTTGGAAACAAGGTAGAGTGTGTGTACCGGATGTTAATGACTTAAGAAGAAAAATTTTGGAAGAGACTCATGGATCCCAATATTCCATTCATCCGGGTACCAAAAACATGTATCCTGACTTACAAGATATCTTTTGGTGGGAAGGGTTGAAGAAGGATATAGAAAAATGTGTGGCCAAATGTCCTAATTGTCGACAAGTCATGGCCGAACATCGATGACCAGGAGGATTAACTCAATAAATGGGTTTTCTTAGTTGGATGTGGGAAGTTGTCAACATGGATTTCATTGTGGGTTTGACTCGTACACATAGGCAAAATGATTTGATATGGGTGATTGTTGATAGATTGACAAAGTAAGCCCATTACTTCCCATCAAAGATACTTATTCGGCGGAAGAGTATGCTAAATTTTATCTAAAAGTGATTGTGAGAATTTATGGAGTCCCCTTGTCGATCATTTTTGACAGGGTCACTCAATTCAGTTCCAACTTTTGGAAAGCATTCCAAAGAGGGCTCCGTATCAAGGTAAAACTTAGTACCGCTTTTCACCCACAGACGGATGGTTTCGTGGAACGAACCATCCAAACCATAGAATATATGTGGAGGGAATGTTTCATCGACATTAAGGGTAAATGGGATGACCATCTACCATTGGATGAATTCACCTACAATAATAGATTTCATTCAAGTATTTCCATTGAATCATTCGAAGAACTCTATGGTAGGAGATATAGATCTATTATTGGGTGGTTCATGGTTGGTGAGGTTGCATTTCATGGTCGCGAGATAGTCTATGAGGATACGGAAAAAGATAGTAAGATAAGAGATAGGTTAAAAACAGCCTATAGTCAGCAAAAATCTTATTTAGAAAATAGAAGAAGGGATATTGAGTTTGAAGTAGGTGACTGGGTATACTTAAAGATATCACCCAAGAAAGGGGTGATAAGGTTTTGTAGAAAGGGTAAACTTAGTTCCTGGTATGTCGGCCCATATGAGATATTTATGAGGGTTGGGAAAGTTTGTTATTGTTTTAAGTTACCAAATGAATTAGCTCTGGTTCATCCGTATTTCATGTTTGTATGCTCAAAAAAAGTATAGAGGAACCTGTGTCTATTCTCCCATTAGAAGAGTTAGGGGTGAATAAGATCCTTTCTTTTGAAGAGGTTCCGGTCGATATCTTAGTTCGTCAGTTAAATATATGGAGGAATAAAGAGGTTGCCTCCGTAAAAGTCTTATGGAGAAACCATCTTGTTGAGGGTGCAACATGGAAGGTCGAGGGCGACATGAAATATTGCTACCCTCATCTTTTTCCTCCTACTCCTACAAAAAGTTGAGGTTATTATTTCCTCCTAAATTAGTATAAATTTAGATTCATATGTATTGATTACCATGATATTAATTCATTTTATGTGCATATCCTTGTAGAAGTTCCTCCTTAAATTTAGTTTTCCAAAAATTTGCTCTCATGGTTAAATTGCACTTGCATGTAGTGAATTATATTTTACTTCATGTGAGTTGTTATGAGAATGTTGATGCTTTGTTTGAAAACAAGAATCGTATGTAACTCTCTAATATTCATTTTAAGCACTTATCGAAATTGAAAAGGTAGTTCCTCGTTTTGTGTTATGAAAAGATAAGCTCTTATATGTGGTGAATTGTGAATTGAGTTTCTATTTCTAATGTTATTATTATGTTTTGAAAGGAGTTTAGAATTCCTCCTATGATCTGTGATTCAATATGATTATGTTGTTTTTGGTGTTGTTGGACTGCTAGTATTGAGTCTTTCTTTCCCAAGAAGATTGTTAAGGTGTCATTTGAGGATAAATGTTCCTATGGGGGATAATGTAACACCCAAGAAAGTTCTATGACTTGCCAGACCCTCATCTATTAAATAATGTTTAAAATGATATTACTGACTGTAACGACCTGTTTAGTCGTTTTGAGCAGCAGATTTATTTCTGGAAAAACTGGCTAAGATTACGGACATCACGACGGACCGTCATAGGCACGACGGCCCGTCACAGATGTCTCGTTTCAGCATACTTAGAAATTCTGAAATTGGGTACTGAAAATCGACTCTCTGTAATCGGTGACGGACCTGCAGGACGTGCCGTCACATCCACGACGAGCCGTCGTAAGCTCCCGTTGCAAAACACTTCAACTCTTGAGAAATTGGTACGGGAAACGAGTCTCTGACCGTCAGGACGGAGGTGCAGGACGGACCGTCACAGG
>NC_028639.1:12763523-12782146 GCF_001406875.1 Solanum pennellii
TTTTCTTTGTTAATTGTGGAAATGCAGCAAACGTACCGTCGTCTTCAACTCAACCGCAACTCTAGCCAGCCTTCATTACATCGGATTTCAGGGTGAGATAATGCTAATAGCTTGGACTGGATCTTCTTCCTCATGTCTTTATGCCTTGAAGTTCCGGCATGGACTAGCTTTTGTTATTTTAGTTTCTTAGAATACTCTTAGTTTAGTAATTTGATCATAGATGTTCTTGTGGTGATGACTTCCAGATTTTGGGGAAATAATAGATGTTGAATTTTAGAAGTTATTGAATTGTCTTTTATTAATGAGTTTAAGTCTTCCGCATTGCTTTATGTTGATATTAAATTGAAATGTTAAGGTTTAGATTGGTTGGTTCGCTCACATAGGAGGGTAAATGTGGGTGCCAGTCGCGGCTCGGTTTTGGGTCGTGACACTGACCTAAACTAATGTAATAAAGTTGATTTAGAAGTATTAGAACCTAAACCTAAAAAGACGACCTTGATGTTTGGAAACTAGCGACATTAAACTGGTAAACGTCCTTAGGTTTTGTGAACATTTGATAGTTTCTTATGAAGTCTAAAACTTCTAAAAATACATTAAATATGCCAAATAATGTTTATAGGGTAAAAACATCCAATTACGACTCCCCAAGTACAAACCAAAGAGTGCTTGAGGAGGACTTATGTTTGAAAGGGGAGGCCAAATCATCCTATAAAAA
The DNA here is from genome assembly GCF_001406875.1 of Solanum pennellii. NCBI lineage: Eukaryota > Viridiplantae > Streptophyta > Magnoliopsida > Solanales > Solanaceae > Solanum > Solanum pennellii. Next base: position 12,764,239 of record NC_028639.1, read on the forward strand.
CAGGCCATATGTGAGGATGCCTACGGTCGTGCAGACCACACATAAAAGTCAAAAAGTGCCTTGCAACATGGGGACTTCACGAGACTCACTGCCTGAACATAAATTCCAAAAAAAAGATTTGGAAGTGCCCCCACGACACGCGGCCATGTTCCATATTTGATCGCGTCGTTTTTAAGTCAATTTGACTTCACAAAAATGTCTTATTAAGTGATGAGTCTTTAAGGTACTTTATGGGAAGGTTATATATCAATTTAGGGTAAGTTTTAAGTCATTTATATCCACTAAAATCAATCCCCCAAATCCCTCTCACTTCGGTTGAAATTCTCTCTCTACTCAACCTTCATTGAAAAGCAACTGGAATCTTGAAAGAAGAAGACCAATACTACAATTTTTCACTTCAAATTCGTGGGAAATCATCAAATAAGGTATGTTCATATTGATTCATTGATTAGTTTCTCCATGAAGCCCTTCAAACTTCTATTTTCAAATACAATATTTCTGTCCAAAACTAGTTGGGTTCAATCAAAAATCATTTTTCTTTATGTTATATACCTTGGAATATGAATATATTGGGATTAATTGATTATTTATATTGTGAGAACGTAACAAGAACCCATGTGCACCCTATGACCTATTTTCATTAACGTTGATGGATGAATTAAGTAGATATGAACATGATGCATTGTAATTGAGGAATATCTAGTCATAGAATCTTCTTTTCATACCTATTGTGATTTAGATGGGGGTAATCATGCGATTTGATCGTAACCTTCAAAAAAGGTAAATTCTAGGGTTTGTATATATGTTGGAGAATATTGTACACAAACATTGAATTTGCTTGCAAAGTACATGACTTATGAATGGATCAAGAAAAGTAGTGAGGGACGGTTTCCACTCACTTGAACCTTACCTATTGTGTTGCATGAATCATGTATAATTAAGTTAATATCTTGTGTTTATTGAAATTATATTCTTTATGAAAACACGACAATTGAGATTGTGAAAGTGCTACTCACATATGTATGTTGAATCTAGTATTAATTTTTATTCTAACCTAATGAATCTAAGATCATTACATTGAATTGTATAGAATAAAGATGAATTACTGTTAACACATGTCGATACAATTAAAATAACAATGATAGTAAGTTGGGAAAGTATACTAAGCACCGACATGATATGGCCAATGAGGAAAAAACACTTCTGTTAATGCCAAAGGTTAGGTCATCTTAGAGATACTCATGAAATGGGGGCTCCATTGTTAATGCAATAGGTAGAGTCCCTAGAAGCAATCTCCGTATCTCTGAATTACGTTTCCCCATAGGAATAAGATAGTGAATCCACACAATAGCTAGTACGTTGGTTTTACCTTGGCAAGAAGAACACCCTTTTTCGTTGCGGGGCTTTATAACACTTGATTCTATGTAAGCTCTCATGGTGTATGTCGGTAATGGATTATCTTCCCTAAATAATAAAGTAAAGAATTATGTATGAAATAGCCTAATAAGTGGACTAAGTTCTAGTTGGGTATGGGACTTCACATGTTCCTTCCACTAATAGGCTTTGAAAGGTGTTATAGGCAGTTCTTTGTAGTCATGAAGTAATATTAGAATATGTATGTTGAATGGTTAATAGTTGAAGTGAACGTATCCTTATATACCAATGTTTGTCATGATGCATGTAATTCACTTATAAATATTGGAATGATGAATGTAAATGTAATATATATGGCCACGGTGGTTTCTATGGTAATACTTGGTAGGGTTGGTAGTATGGGATGCTAACTCTACACTGCACAAGTGGACCTAGGAAGTTCTAAGTTCATGCCTTTATTCTAATTTGGACATTGTTAGGGTGTTGGTTTGTGTGTTGTCTTGATGATGTAAATGAATTTCAAATATCCCATAAATTCATACGTTACATGTAAACGTTCCTTTATCTTGTTTTAAAGTTTTTTAAGCATTTACCCCTACTTAGTGAATTAATGGGACTAACCCCTTTCTCCCTTTTCTATTATGAGTCTAGGTTTCGGCAAACTGGTTTTCTCATACATCCTTGAAGAAATCTTGGACTTTTTATCTCAAATACTTGTGGTAGGTCCTCAAAGATCCGAGATCTAATGCACTTGGTGCCACTTTATGATTTCTCAATTGATGTAATAGACATAGTTATCTTATTTTATTTTTTTTTGTTCTACTTACTATTGTGTCTAAAGGGATAAGGACCTTATCTATAGGCTTTTGTTGAACTCATATTATTATAGGGTATATGTGTGACAATGGCTTTAGATTCTTACTGTTTTGCTTTATAAAAAGGAAGTTGAACTTCTATTGTGAAATGTTTTAAATTTCGGCATTTTTTCTAGTTCATTATGTCATAATCCTCATGCATACCCTAGAAGTTAGGGCATTCTTAAGTTATAACATGGTGTACTTGACCTCTCAGAAGTCTTCTACAAGACTCTTAGACATCTTTCATTGCACATACACGAAAAGTAGTGCGGAATGAAAACTTTTATTTCAAAACATAATGAGAAAGTCATTTCATAAAACGTCTAACATATGTCTCAAAAACCGTGTATGATATCATGAGTACAATAGGCTTGAGTCACAACCCATAAAGGTCTAAACATGAAAGAATATAAAAAGACATCATTGTGGTGATGTCCTCGAATTCTATGAGGACTCACCAATCTTCTCTTCTTGGAAACCTTGGAACTCTACCCTTCAAAGCAACTCAATATTCTCAAGACCCTACATAGTCAACATGTAGGCAAAATGCGTTAGTATGATATATACTAAGTTGGAAACTATCATCCAACATAAGATATTTCAAATAGTTAGTTAATAATATACATAATTGTAACAGATAAAGACATAAGCATAATAAAGCATCATAAATCATTTTAGAGTTCATACTTAAATCATTGTCCTTCTTACTAAAATGAACTTCTCACAAGACACCTCTAAAGTATACATGTGCAAGGCTAAGGTAGCTTCCTATACTAATACCAAAAATAAGTACATCTCTTGGTCATTCTTGATCATAGTCCACATTCATAATTAAGACCTAAGTTCATCATATCATATGAGCAATATGCCCCTAGGACACCCCAAAGAAGACTTGTGCTATTCATGTGAAGCATCAAGACTACCTCACTCACTAAGCATATCTTGAAGTCACCCTATCTTGTTACGTGTCATCTTAGGAGTCATCTAATAGACCTACTTCATATTGACAGGGAACTATCATCTTAAGTCAATAATGTCTTATCATGGAATGCAACTATAGTAACTATCAAAACTAAGTAGGCATCATGTAGTGGTCATGTCATAGGTAGCTTCAAGTCATACTTGTGCCATCTATGGAAGCATCCCATACTACCATTCATAATAAGTATCCTCTAGACTTTCCTACTCCAAGCTAACTTGTTTTACAATATGGTCTATTAAGATCAACTTTCTACCATAATAGACCTACTACCATGGAAAGAATCTCATCATACTATCCAAGCTAACTAAGGATGGTACGACCATCCTAACCACCATGAAACCAATCATATAGACGCAAGCTAATCATAGGGGAGCATGTATCCTAAACCCTAAGCTACCATGAGTAACCTATCTCAATCTATTCCATGAAATAGACCTTACAGGCCAATAAAGCTATCATAAGGAGGGTACATGCCTTTCTCCTAAGGCTTCTATGAAATGGTTTGGTCAAACCATGTCAAGCTAACATGATCTATTATCCTTACAACACAAGACATAGCTAATGATGGGAGAATTTACTTCCTCCATCCCAAGAGAACATGATAACCACCATTACCAAGCTACCATGAAGTTCGTCACCTCAAGCTACCATGAGTATTTCAACTCAAGCCTCCATAAGATTTACTATCCAAGACACAATTGAGACCTACCATTTCAAGCTAATATGTCCTTTGTGTTATCTCACCAAGCCTACTACGCACGAAGTGATCGTATAACTCATATTCAATATAATCTTAGTATACCATGCATTAACTCATTTTAGATTCTTAAGTCAACCTAAGGTTCATCTACGTGAGAGAATTTGCTTATCCTAATCATAATCATCTCTAGGTGTTGAAAACATCATCACAATCATCCTTATCGTGACTTTACCCCCAAAGCCCTCACATCAATGACATAACAGCCCATAAATAATTACTACCTTTAATTCATTATGATCTATGTTCAATTTCATGCTTTCTTCATTTAATTAGATTACAAGAAGGTAATTCTAGTTATACATGGTAACATAGGATCAATTCAATCTTTACAACTCAAGACAAAACTAGATAAATTAATCCTAGTTCAATTCATATCTAGGGGATTCAATCATGATAAAATAGTATAGAATATAATTGAATTAAGAAGATAAACATCAACCTCCATCTAGCCTATAATGGCCTAAGATCACAATTATCTCCTTCAAATTCAATTATTATAATTCACCGTAAGAACACCATAGAAACAACATATAATAATCATATATACATCATTGAACGTTAACCACTATATTGGGATCACAATCAACCCTTACGCACAATGCAATCATAACCCTCTCTAGAATAGAGTTATTTAGATTCACATTTGAAGAGAACCTAGGGGGATTCATGAATGGAAGAATCCATGAACTAATAAGATTCACACACCTCATATTAAATCCTTAAACCACGCTTATATCCCTGGTGAATTCTTCCAAAAGCAACCTCCAATTTCTCTTCTTCTCCAATTGTTGTTTTGGGAGAATTTTAGGATAGAAAGGTTTTGATATGGAGTCTAGGGTATTATTGTCTATTGTTATGCTTAAATAATTTTTAAATACCTAAAATAACCGCCAATAATTAATCCCTAAAGTTACCAAAAGACCCCTGCAAATATTGGACGATTTAACCAATTCTAATTTGACTTAGAAACAACGCGACCAAATATGGGAGTTTAATGCACGTCGCAGAGACAATTTTAATTCTTGGTTATGGAAAATTTTTAGAAAGATCCACTTGAGAAAGAGCCATATAAGTCTTTCGAACATCAATTCCTCATCATAAGGAAATATCAAATCCACCCAGCAAGTCATATTCATAAGATTTCTAGAAATTTTATAAATCAATAAAAAAGCACATACCAAAAAGGGACATGAGGAGATCACCCTTTGATTTGAGAGCAAAGAATCTAGCCTTAGTTTAGGAACACATTCTTCACTATTAGAACAACTTTCTTGCCTTCTGTAACATTATCCATTGACTTAGGGAAATACCTTATTATGTGGACACTCTCACCACATCCGTAGCAACCGTTCGTATCGTCGAAACACCTAATCTCATGCTTCTTACTACAGCTAGGGCAAGAAGTTCGGGAATACTCATTTTTCCCTTGAGGTCTAAGGTAAGACAACCTTTCATACTCATACATAGAAGCACAATAATGACCTTATCTTGAAAATTTAAGTCGATTCTTAGAAAGACCATGTCCATTGGAACCCTTCTTGTCCATCCTAATTCTCTTTTTCTCCTTCCTAATATTTGATTAGTCTATTTGTTGAGCAAATAACATGAGTCGGGAGATGTCAATATCATGAACAAGAATGGACATACGCCATTCTTCTTCTACTAGTTCGAACAACCCCGTCATGAACCTATTCATCAAGTCTCTAGGATTTTACGCCAGGCTTAGAGCATACTTAGACAGAAGAGTGAACTTCAAAGCAAACTCTGTAATACCTTGAAAATGACTTAGGTGAATCTAGAGACTAACATGGATTTCATGATTTTAAAATCCCCTAAAATGGTCAATAATGTGGTATTGAGGCAGTTTCTAAGAGTTTGGGTGCATTGGAAGTAAAACGTCATGTGACGACCAAGACATTCGACGACTAAGTCACCTATGTGCCTTATTTGTAGTTATGTTATTATACTTGTCTTTCATGAGTTAATGAGGTCATTATATGATTTAGTATACTGTTTATAGGCAGTGTGTCAAGTTTCGTGAAGTTTAGAGGTCAAACGTCCAGGACGTTCGAAAGGTTTGCCTTGAAATGACATTGTTTGTCTAAGCATGTTTTGTCGAGTTTTACGTGTTTGTTTTGGATGAAATTCATGTGGTAGGTCCTAAAATTGTATACGAATATATTCAGGTTCGAAACGTCCAGGTGAAAGTCCCCAAGGACCTACCAAGGGTCCTTGAGGAAGGACTCTTTCCTTGAAGCCAAGACTGCCAAGATAGCCCCAAACGACGGAGGCATTAGACCGATTGTGGGGAAGTTGACATCCTGTCGATGGGTGTCGTGGGTCAGTACTTAGGCGTGGTATAAGGAAAAGCAAAGGACCGGCCATAGTCCCAAACCACAGACAAACAATACGGTCCGTTGGTGGCCATCCGTCTGTGAGGTTGTCTCCTGTGCTTTGTTCACTGTCATGTTTAGGGGTGAATTGGTAAATTCACTTCACTTCCAATTATGACTTTGGGAGGTTCATTAAGGTTATTTTGGGTATTTTAAATGTTTATAATCCTTTAACACTTATAAGAATTCATTCTTCAAATCAAAACCCAAAATCCCTTAGAAATTCTCTAGAACTCCATTGAATCCAAAACTCAAGGAAAAGATTGAATAGGAGATTTTAGTGGTGATTCTTAATAAAATAGGTGTATTCATCAACAAGATATTTTTTTTGATACTTGAACCTCTATTCATAAGGGAGTCCAACTTCAAAGGAGTTTTCTAATGTTTTCATAGAGGAATTGTCAAATTTCATTATCTATCCATGTGTTCTTGTATTAATGATTTTAAAGCATTGAATATTGATTGAATTGTTGTTAATTTGATAATTTTAACTCAATTAAACTATGAACACATGTAATTGATGAACTCTAGTTTTTGATTACTTTATGGTTTAAGTGATATTGACTTAATGCTTATGAATTCTAGTGTAGTTTTCTATGGGTTATTGAATGATGTAATATTTGTATTTAATTGATATCTAGGTTGTATTAGATTGATAAACCTATATTGAATTGAACTATTTTCATTGTATATCATAGTTTATGTATTGAATTATTGGTTACGACCATGGGTAAGGGCTTATGGTATTGAATTGGATGATTTAGACATGGATTAAAGTGGTGAGAATAAATTGGTGTAAAGCTGGCCTAATTATCTTTATTTAATGTTTATTAGACTTCAATTATGTAGTGATTGGTATGGTCCACTTATGGTGGGGGTTCTATGTGCTTTACTTGCAATTGATGTGGTCTTGTCGGTGTCACTTTATGTGTTATGATGATCATGGACTTGTCGATACTGCTTGAAGTATTATGATTATTTGTGTAGTTGATTTATGTGGAGTATGATCATATCTATCTGCATATGGTTAGGTGAAAGTATGAGCTCTTCTATTCTTGATAGGTGATTATTTTAGGCTATGACTATGTCATATGTAGGTAGTTTTAGAGTTAATGCACAATTATTCCTAATTAACTATATAAGTCTATGATGGTTATATTGATGATGTTATAGTAATGTATAGGATGAAATAAAGATGATAAGGGTCATTCCATAGTGTTTCAAAGAATGATATTCTATATGTGATAAAGTAAAGTATGGTGTGCCTTGTTTTTGTAGACTTGTGTCCGTTACTTGATACATGTATGAATGATATGTTAATATGAGATGTCTTGACAAGGTTAGATTAGTGCACCCTTTTCATGTATGAATGGATAATATTTGAGGCCTTAAATGATGTTAAGAAGGTCATGTACGTCGAACCTTAAACCTAGTGGTAAGATTATGTTATGAACTTGGAGTCGAGAGCTGTAATGGTATCCTTCTGTATAAGTGATGGACTTAGGGTTGATTGGCTGGAACGACATCATATCATTCTTAGGAAAGTCATGATGATCTACCTATGTCGCCATTGTAAGGTAGCTCAAGTGGACCTGTTTGGTAAGGTGAATGTGATTGGGTTATAAACTACATATGGAACCCCTTTGTATGAAACTTTAAGTGAATTACTCTATGAGAACAAAGGCTAGCACCGAGTGATTATGTTATGGGATGTAGCTCTACTTGAGAAGAAGATTAGAGTACAATGTAGCTCTACTTGAGAATGAGACAAGAGTGCATAAAAGCCCTTCGTATTCCTTAACCATGTGCCTACATGGGATGTGTCTTATTTCTATCCTTGGCAAGTAGTACACCCTCACGGAGTATGTTAGAACTTCAGATTGCATGTTTAACTATCATGGTCTATGTCGGTTATTACCTATTCTCATCATATGGGATACCTACTACCATTACATAAGTTCAATGAGATTTAGATGGTGGTATGAGACGCTATATATACATTGCACAAAAGGTTTTGATGAAGTTAGTGAGAGTTCCTACGTCTTTTCCAAGACCATTAGTTGAATGTCCTCTATGTGATTAATGAGTCCTAAATGAACTAATGAATGTAATGACTTAAGTTAAGAAAGCATGTTAAAAAAATAAGTACTTATATAAAGTAGTTAAGGGTTGTGTTGTTAAGGTGTGAAGGGGACATAGGAATGGTCATTTCGTATCTTACCTAGATAAGTCTTAAGAATGACTATAGTTATGGAAAATGGTTGATTATATTGACATGATCTAAGTTGTAGGAAGTCTTAAGGATTATTTAGGTAATCTTGGAGAGGTCAATCATGGATGATATTTTCTTTATTTACTTAATTAAGTCTTTTGATAGCCTTTGGGAGGAGAATGTCATATTTTTTTATATGTTATGTATAAGGTAAGAATGATTCTATCCTAGGTAGTCTGAAGGTCTCTTAAGTGTTTGTGAAGGGATTGTATGGGCGGTCGCTTCACAACTCACTCAAGTGAACCTTATAGTCACCTTTGGTAGGATAATCTCATGGTCATGTGGTTGATGTATTGCAAGTGTGTATATCTAATTATAGGTGGTCTTAAGGATCATTTAGGTGTGCCTAGAGAGGGTGTATGGACAGTCTCTCTTTGTCTTACTTAAGGAGTATTAGGATAGCTTTTATTGGGAGGACTACATACTAGGAAGTGTCTAAAGTGAAGATAAGGCACTTCACTGTACAGTGAAGGAACTTCACTGTAACAGTGAATTAGTTCACTGTACAATGAAGGAACTTCACCGTAATAGTGTATTGGTTAACTTCAAAGTGACCTTAAATATGTACTAAATTGCTTAAATGTTATCTGATGTGTTTCTAAGGTGTTAAATGTTATTCCTGCTCTTATGATATAATGTTTTAATCAAAAAGAGCATGTTTCTAATAAATGTCCGTTTTCATGTTTTTAATGCATTATGTCATACTAGTACATGTGTTTGTACTAATTCCATGTTTTTATCTATCTCTAAAGTGATTCATAGGTGAAAATGCTTTTGTAGAGATAAGCTTTGATTAGAGGGTCGTTCAAGCAAGTTAAAGTATGTCCTCATTTGACTCGAGGGCATAGATGTCTTTTATATCTTCTATTGAAGTAATGTAATAGACTAAGTATTTCTATATTTTTTTATGGACCGTTTGCCAAAGCGTTCTAGTGTCTATGATTTAATGAAATGAAACTTACTATTTCCTATGACTTTTACATGAAAGATATTTTAAAGACTTATAGAAGGTTTGTGAAAAGTTTTAATTCCTCACTATTTTTCATATGTTCATATGCGATGAACTATACAGAAGGTCTTGTACAAGACCTCCGAGAGTTCAAGTATGCCGGTTGCATTCCAAAAATGCCATATATTCTAGGGTGTGATTTCAGGATGTGACAAGCTTGGTATCAAAGCATAGGTTATGAAAGTGGTCTAAGGAATCGAAAAGTCTCATCAATTCACGTCTAGTAGAGTCTTCACCATCAGTCTGAGTCACGACACATTTTTGGATGAGAAGCTATAGGATGATAGAGTCTTCTTTCTTTTCTACTCTTATGTCATGCTATCGAGTAAAAGGTATGAGTAATCTTTTCTTATGGTTTTCATTGTGTTTCTAGCAAGATGAATACGAGGAGGAAACTGTCTAGGAGAGTTGAGGAGAATGATGTGAATAAGGAAATTCATCCTCAAGTTGAGAAAGTTCCTCAGGTTGCTCAAGGTTCTCAAGGTGATCAATTCCCTATTGGAGGTCAAGGTAATGAGGTTCCGGTGGTTCCCCCCCCCCCCCTTCATAACTAATGGGGGATTAGAGAAGCTTTACTTACTTTAGCCTGAGCTTGAACTACCCGTGTGAATATGGGTATGGCACCTGCACTGAATTTTGTAGTGAGCAGTATGACATCTATATTGAGATACTTTGTGAGAATGATTCTTCCTATCTTTATTGGACTTAATGTGGGAGAGGATCCCTAAGAGTTTCTTCATGAGGTGTATAAAATAGTGCATGCTATGGAAGTGACTTTTAGGGAGAAAGCAGAGTTGGCTTCGTATAAACTAAAAGATGTTTCTGAAGTGTGGTCCACACAATGGAAAGGCAATAGGCCGGTTGAGTCAGTTACTATAGAGTGGGAGGAATTCAAGGAAGCTTTTCTAGGAAAGTACTTTCCTCGTGAGGGCAGGGAGGTTAAGGTAGTGGAGTTTATCAATCTCAAGCAAGGCAATATGAGTATTGAGGAATACTCGTTGAAGTTCTCTATGTTGACTTAATATGCTCCTCCCCTTGTGTCTAACCCTAGGGATGATATGAGTAGGTTTGTGATGTGTGTCCCCAATCTAGTGAAGGAAGAATGTCGTACGACCATGCTACATGATAACATGACATTATCTAGACTTATGGTGTACGCTTAATACATAGAGGGGTCAAACTTAAGAGGATATCTAGAATCTTGAAAAGGAGTGGTTCAAGTCATGAAAATCAACCGAGGTTCAAAAAGAAGGCTCAAACTCAAGATGTACCTAGTGCTCCTAAGGAGAAATTTAAGAAAGGCGGTGGTTCTAAAAATGGCAAACCTACATGTGCTACTTGTGGAAAGAGTCACTATGGTAATTGCCTAGCTAATACTAGTAGTTGCTTTAGTTCTTGGAAGGATGATCATAAGGTGAGAGATTGTCCTACCATTGCGTCTAGAGGAAGATAGGGTAAGCAAGTTGCTCATAATGTTCCAAAGGATGTTGCTGCAACAAAGAGACGTTTCTATGCACTCCGGCCTAGAGGATCAAAGACGGATGAGGATAATGATGATGTTGGTAATTAATAGTTCTTTCTTTTAGTATTATGAGTTCCTTCTAAGTGTGGGACTATGGTGAGTAAAGGATTTTTTATTTATTGTCCCATTTCTTCTATTCCACTCAAGCTTGAGAATAGAAAGTTATAGAAGTATGTTGCATGTTTCATTGTGTTTAGGGGTCTTGTTGAAATTGAATTTCATTGATTCCTTGCATTGTGGATTTCTGAAGTTATGGTTATGTTGTAAGATGTGTTTATGAGGTTTTATCTTGAATATTAGCATGTTTCCATCATGAATTGCCTAAAAGTTGTATTTTTGAAAAAGATAGCATAATTCACTGTAGCTTTGGTAGTTTACTCTAAAAATTTTGTAAAATTGACTAATTCATTATTTTGTCTAAATTGTTGCAATTTGGTTAGAACTGATGTATATGATCATGATATTGAATATAAAATGAGTTTTTCTTATTTTGAATCAAGGATGTGAGTTTTATGGCATGATGAGTTGTAGAATTTATTCTAGTTTCTTATTGTGTTATGATGCTCTTGATTATGTCAAATTGATGTTTCCTAGATGTTTGAATTGTATAAAGTCTTATATTGAATGATAATGAGCTGTTAAACTGAATCTCTACTCTTGAAAGAGTTCGGAGGATGGCTAGTGTCATTTGAGGACGAATTTTGTCCAAGTGGGATAAATGTAATACTTCAAAAATGAATTAGGTTAAGCTGGAGACTAACATGGTTTTCATGATGGTATAAGGTCCTAAAATGGTCTATAATGTGGTATTGAGGAAGTGTCTAAGAGTCTAGGTGCATTTGAAGTCAAACATCAAGGGATGACCAAGACGTTCGACGACTAAGTCACCTAAGTGCCTCATGTGTTGTTTTGTGTTTATAGGTGTGCTTAATGAGTTAATGAGAACATTATATGATTCATTATAGTATTTATTTGTAGTGTGTCATATTTTATAAAGTTAAGAGGTCAAACATTCAAGAACGTCCATGACATTCTAAAGGTTTGTCTTGAAACCACCTTGTGTGTCTAAGCATTTTTCGTCGAGATTTACGTGTTTATTTTGGATGAAAATTCATGTGGTAGGTTCTAAACTCTTATACGAAAAATATTTATGTTAAAAATGTATGGGTGAAAGTCCATAAGGACCAACAAAGGGTCCTTGAGGAAGGACCCTTTCCTTGAAGCCAAGGCAACCCCAAACGTTTGAGGTTGTAGACGGCTGGTGGGCCAGTCGACGTCCCATCGATGGGTGTCATGGTCAGTACTTAGGAGTATGAGAAGTCCAAGCAAAGAACCAGACTAAGTCCCAAACCGCAGACCAATAGAACGGTCTGTTGGTTGGGAGACGGTCCGTTGGTGGTCATCCGTCTGTGAGGCTGTCTCCTGTGCGCAGTTCACTATAATGTTTAGGGGTGAATTAGTACCCCACTTCCAAATAAGAATTTTGTAGGTTCCTAAAGGGTCTTTTGGGTATTTAAATATTTTTATAAGCCTTTAACATATAGAGGAATTCATTCTTCAAAATTAAAACCCAAAATCCCTTAGAAATTCACTACAACTCCATTGGTGCATTATAATCAATAAGAGCTTGGATTGGAGATTTAGTGGTGATTCTTCATCAAATTTGTGCATTATAATCAATAAGGTATCGTTTTTGATCCTTGAAACTCTATTCATCAATGTGCCCAACTTCCAAAGAGTTTTCTAATGTTTTCAAAGATGAATTGTCTAATTTCATGATCTATCCATGTGTTCTTGTATTAGTAATTTTAAAGCATTGAATATTGATTGAATTGTCGATAATTTTATAATTTTAACTCAAATAAACTATTAACCCATGTAATTGATGAACTCTAGTTTTTGATCACTTTATGGTTTAAGTGGTTTGACCTAATGCTTATGAATTCTAGTGTAGTTTTCTATGGGCTATTGAATGATGTAATAATTATATTGAATTGATATCTAGGTTGTATTAGATTGATAATCCATATTTAATTGACCTATTTTCATTCGATATCATAGTTTATGCATTTAATTATTTTGTTATGGCCACGGGTAAGGGCCTTATGGTAACTAATTGAATGTTTAGAAATGGATTGAAATGGTGAGAATGGATTGGTTCTACGCTACTTTAATTCTCTTTATTTTATGTTAATTAGACTTCAATTATGTAGTGATTGGTATGGTCCACTTATGGTGGGGGTTCTATGTGCTTTACTTGCAATTAGTGTTGTCTTGTCGGTGTTACTTTATGTGTTATGATGATCATGGACTTTTCGACACTACTTGAAGTATTATGATTATTTGTGTAGTTGATTTATGTGGAGTATGATCATATCTATCTGCATATGGTTAGGTGAAAGTATGAGCTCTTCTATTCTTGATAGGTGATTATTTTAGGCTATGACTATGTCATATGTAGGTAGTTTCAGAGTTAATGCACGCTTAGTCCTAATTAACTATATAAGTCTATGATGGTTATATTTATGATGTTATAGTAATGTATAGGATGATATAAAGATGATAAGGGTCATTCCAGAGTGTTTCAAAGAATGATATTCTATATGTGATAAAGTAAAGTATGGTGTGTCTTGTTTTGGTAGACTTGTGTCCGTTACTTGATACATGCATGAATGATATGTGAATATGACGTCTTGAAAAGGTAAGATTAGTGCACCCTTTTCATGTATTAATGGGTAATATGTGAGACCTCAAAATAATGTTAAGAAGGTCATGTACGTGGTACCTTAAACCTAGTGGTAATGTTATGTTATGAACTTGGAGTCGAGAACCGTAATGATATCCTTCTTGTATAAGTGATGGAGTTAGGGTTGATTTGCTGGAATGACATCATATCATTCTTAGGAAAGTCACGATGAGCTACCTATGTCGCCATTGTAAGGTACCCAAGTGGACCTCTTTGGTAGGGTGAATGTGATTGGGTTATAAACTACATATGGAACCCGTTTGTATGAAACTTTAAGTCAATTAATCTATGCGAACAAAGGATAGCACCGAGTCATTATTTATTAGATTGATAATCCATATTTAATTGACCTATTTTCAATAGATATCATAGTTTATGTATTTAATTATTTGTTATGGCCATGGTTAAGGGCCTTATGGTAATTAATTGGATGTTTAGACATGGATTGAAGTAATGCGAATGGATTGGTTCTACAGTACCCTAATTCTCTTTATTTTATGTTAATTAGACTTCAATTATGTTTTGATTGGTATAGTCCACTTATGGTTGCGGTCCTATGCGCTTTACATGAAATTTATGTGGCCTTGTCGGCGTTGTTTTATGCATTATGATGATCATGGCCTTATTGGCACTACTTGTAGTGTTATGATAATTTGTGTAGTTGATTTATGCGGAGTATGAGCATATCTATCCGAATATGATTATGTGAAAGTAGTATCTCTTCATTTGTTGATAGGTTATCATGTTAGACTATGACTATTTCTTATGTGTGTAGTGTTAGCGTTAATATACAATTCTTCCAAATTGAGTATATGAGTCTATGATGGTCATATGATGATGGTATAGTAATGTATAGGATGAAATAAATATTATGAGGGTCATTCCTAAGTTATTTAAATGATGATATGCTATATGTGATAAAGTAAACTATGTTGCGTCTTGTTTTGGTAGACTTGTGTCCCTTTCTTGATACATGTTTGAATGATATGTGAATATGAGATGTCTTGAGTAGGTAAGATTAGTGCACCCTTGTCATGTATGAATGAATGATATGTGAGACCTTAAGTGATGTTAGAAAGGTCATGTACGTGAACCTTAAACCTAGTGGTAAGGTTATGTTATGAATTTGGAATTGAGAGCGGTAACGGTATCCCTCTTGTATGAGTGATGGATTTAGGGTTGCTTGGCTGGAAAGGCATCATGTCATCCTTAGGAAAGTCATTATGAGCTATCTATGTCGCCACTGTAAGGTAGCCCTACTAGACCTCTTTGGTAGTGAAAATTAAATAGATTAACAACTAGATATGGAACACCTTTGTGTGAACCTTTAGTGTCAATTACTCTATGAGAACAAAGACTAGCACCGAGTGATTATGTTACGGGGAAGTAGCTTTACTTGAGAAGGAGACTATAGTACAATGTATCTCTTCTTGAGAGATAGAATAGAGTGCATAAAAGCCATTCGTATTCCTTAATCATGTGCCTACATGGGATGTGTCCTAGTTCTAACTTTGTCAAGTAGAACACCCTCATCGGAGTAGGTTAGAACTCTGTATTCCATGTTTATCTATCATGGTCTATGTCGGTTATTGTCTAATCTCATCATATGGGATACCTACTAGCATTAGATATGTTGTATGATGTTTAGGTGGTGTTATAGGACGCTATCTAGACATTGCTCAATAGGTTTTGAAGATGTTAGTGAGAGTCCCTAAGTATTGTCCAAGACCATTACTTAAATGTCCTTTATGTGATGAATGAGTCCTAAATAAACTAATGAATGTAATGACTTAAGTTAAGAAAGCATGTTAAATGAATAATTAAGTATCTAGAGTAGTTAAGGATTGTCTAGTTAAGGTGTGAAGGGGGAATAGGAATGGTAACTTCGTATCTTACATAGTTAAGACTTAAGGATTACTCTTGTTAGGGAAGATGGTTGATTATTTAAAATTATGTAAGACTTAGGTTGTCTTAAGGATTATTTACCTTAATCTTGTAGAGGTCCATCATGGATGTTATCTTCTTGATTTAATTAAGTAAGTCTGTTGATAGCCTTTGGGAGGAGAATGTCAAATTATCTATATGTTGTGTATAAGGTGAGAATGATTATATCCTAGGTAGTCTAAAGGACCTCTTAAGTGTGTGTGAAGGGATTGTATATGCGGTCACTTCACAACTCACTCAAGTGAACCTTAGAATCACCTTTGGAAGGAGAATCTCATGTTCATGTGGAAGATGTATTTTTAGTGTGTATATCACATTATAGGTGGTATTAAGGATCATTTAAGTGCGCCTAGAGAGGGTGTATGGGCGGTCTCTCTTTTTCCTACTTAAGTGATTGTTAGGATAGCTTTTAGTGGGAGGACTACACGCTAGGAAGTATCTAAAGTAAAGATAAGGAAATTCACGGTAATAGTAAATTCGTTCAATGTAAAGTGACCTTAAAAATGTACTAAATTGCTTATACGTTATGTTGTATGTTTCTAAGGTGTTAAACGTTATTATTACACTTATGATATGATGTTTTAGTAAAAAAGATCATGTTTCTAATAAATGTCCATTTTCCTGATTTTTATGCATTATTTTATACTTAGTACATGTGTTTGTACTAATTCCATGCTTTTATCTATCTCTGTAGTGATTCATAGGTGAAGGTTCCTTTGGAGACTGATACGCTCAAACTTACTTCTCAAATAAGAAGTAAAGCGGTCGTGTCAAGTAAATAACACAACTAGTGAGGTTTGGATCGTTCCCACGAGGAAAATAGTCTAGACTTAACTTCAACCTGTTATTACTATAGATTGGTCAATGACTTCCTTTGAAACTAAAAACAATAAAAGGGGGGTTTATATTTCTAAATGAGTGAAAATAAATAACGAACTTGAAAGAGACACTTAACAGCTTTGACAGTTGGATTTTAATCAATTAATCAAAGTAACTAGGGTTTACGTGTTCCCCACAGGTTCATAACTTGATAATTCTAACTATAACAATTCTTTCTTAGTATCTTGCATGCAAAGTGATAGGTTATGTATTTCTAAATCCTTGGTCCGGCATCTAGAAAATTTCACTCCGCACCTTGGTCCGGCTACGTGTGTTGCTTTCCTAACCCTTATCTTTAGCTCATATTAAGCATCGTATTCGATATTTTACTATGTTATTACCTCGTACCAATAAATACTAGCCTATTAGATAGTATACACTAAATCTATGTTGATAATTCTTTTCCTATTATCTACCTCCTTGGTCCGGCAAGTAGCATTAAGGCGAGTTCTAACGTTGGCCATCCGTTAAAAAGACTTCTAAGCGAAAGAATTATTAATACATGCAAGACACTATTCTAGAATTGTTATTTTAGTTAGGGTTTATCTCATTATTTGTCTATGGTTCCCCCAACCCTAGTTATGGAGTTTAGTTACTCATGGCCATAAACACAATATTCAAATATATTAAATAAGATTTCATGTACTTACTTCACTGAGAAAGAGGAAAAACCGAAAGTTTGCTTGATTAATCACCACAAATCACCAACAATCAATGATAATCAAAAGTCTAACACTAATACACAAAATCTAATAATATGATGTCTAACAATACGGAGTCTAACTAATACCGAGTCTCTCAATCTAAGAGTCTCACGCCTAACAGAGTCTAACCTAACAGAGTCTAAAAATATAGCGTCCAACCATGGTCCAGAGTCTAACCTAATAATCAAAGGTCCAGACTCCGACATCTAAAACGAGGTTTTTCCAACCATTTATAGAAAATAAAGACCTAATTATACAAGGACTCTAATTGCTTGAAATCTGTCAAAACGCGGCTGGGTCGACGGACCAAGCGACGGATCGTCATGGTCACGACGCATCGTCATTGACTCCGTCATCCCATACTTATGCAATATCTTCTGCTGCTCTCTTCATTACCCTCGACGGCAAGTATGACGGACCGTCATAGGCACAACGGTCCGTCGAGGGTCTTCGTTCCAAAACACTT
>NC_028639.1:12782770-12784796 GCF_001406875.1 Solanum pennellii
TTGTTCCCAGAAAAGATCAGTTGGGGTGAAAAAGAAAGGTCTAATTTATGCTCAGATTATTTGGATCAAAGAAGGATAAATTTCATTTGGTTTCTTTCATTTAGGCTAGAAATGGGCTTTGTTGAATAAGGGCCTATGATCCTTTCCTAATTGTCTATTACAGCTTACTTTCAGCAGGACTAACCAGGCAAGTTCTAGCTTAGTACCAATAGTGAACTTATTCGAATTTTCCTCACACTCACTTGACATCTCATCACTATAACATATTATCAGACACCTAATTCGAATTTAAGACTTAGGGTAATGCAATGGTGTAACTCTATGTCATTCTTAGAGCCACACAATTATCAGTTACTGTGCCTAGTCATGCATCATTTTCCAGTGTATCAGGATATCATTTTAGCCATCATGCTCCAAAATTAAACTATGTACAAAAGATATAAAAATGCCGGTACAACAGAAAAAGTAATCAGTCTTTTGGGGAAAAAGAACACAGGTAAGAAAACCCCAAAAGAGGATAGTGAATTGAACTAGTCAGACTTCACCCTAACACTGACTTTCCATTTACCCCACCCCAACAAAAAGACATGCAATTGTCCCCAATGCATAAAAATTGAAATACTAGAGTGGTAGGTGAAGCAAACCTGTGGCGCAAAGCGCCGACGATCAGCAAGCTGGTGGGTCCGGCTCCCCGGAACCCACTACCTCTGTAGTCTGGACACCCTCAGTGGTGTCCTCAGCAACAACAGCACCATCAGCAGTGCCTCTCGCTATCTCCACAGTTCGGGAGCTAGACTCCCCAGCAGCTAACTCTCGAACTCTCTGCTGGCGCGCCTCCTCCTCAGTAAGCGAGGCTCTCCTCGCAGCCTCCATCTCACGGCGCTCCTTCTTCATTGGTGGATGACCCAGAAGGTGTGCCGGTCAGTGTGCGCTCCTCATCAGACTGGGAGGCAATGACTATGCCGGACGCCACCTTTTTGGGTGTGGCTCTGGTGACACGTGAAGCACGGGAAGGGGTAGAAGTGCCTGTGGGCACGTACTCGGGGTCATGCTCATCATCAGAGCCAATGACCATGCAGGCAGACGGGGCGACAGACTTCGATCGCCTGCGTGCATACACTCGATCTTGTTTAGGTGCCATAGTAGATAGGACCTGTAAAGGATCAATATTAGTGCGAGAAGTAGCAAACAAGACAAGCAAAATGACACAAAAAAATTAAAATGAAATGACAATACTATAGTAACAGTAACACACGACGGGCCTGGTGACGGCTCGTCGTGACTATGACGGACCAGTATGGGGTCCGTCGTGTCTTACTTAGACTATGTATATATGGAGAACCCTGAAACAGAGTCTCTGACTAGTATGACGGTATGTGCAGGACGGACTGTCATAGGTACGACGGTACGTTGTGGGTGTCCGTCAGAGGACACTTGAAAAAAATGGGGAGACCCCTAGATGAGGGGTCTCTGTCCATTGAAACGGTCATGCAGGACGGACCGTCACAGATAACACGGTCCGTCGTAGATGTCTGTCAGAGGACACTTGAGAGAAATTTAGAGACCCCTAGAAGAGGGGTCTCTGACCGTCATGACGGTCATGCAGGACGGATCGTCGGAGGTATGACGATCCGTCGTAGTTGTCCGTTTGAGGATAATAAGAAAATAGAGAGAGACCCTTAGGAAAGGGGTCTCTGACAACCAGAACGGTTGTTCAGGACGGACCGTCGTAGTCACGACGGTCCGTTTCATGTGTCCGTTGAAGGACACTTGGAAAAATATGAGAGACCCTTAGGAATAGGGTCTCTGACAACCAGAACGGTTGTGCAGGACGGAGCGTCGACAAGATGACGGTCCGTCGCGTGTGCCCTAGTTTGAAAATAAAAGAAAGAAGTACCTAGCACGACGGATGCTACCATTAATAAAAAGAAAAAGAAAGAAAAAAACTATAAGTATTGGGTTACCTCCCAACAAGCGCCTGATTTAACGTCGCGGCACGACTGAGGATACTTGATTACTCAGACTT
>NC_028639.1:12786228-12796710 GCF_001406875.1 Solanum pennellii
CACAATATTCAAATATATTAAATAAGAGTTCATGTACTTACTTCAATGAGAAAGAGTAAAATCCGAAAGTTTGCTTGATTAATCACCAAAAATCACTTGTAAGAATCTCAAAATCTAACACTAATACACAAAATCTAATAATATGATGTCTAACAATACGGAGTCTAACTAATACCGAGTCTCTCAATCTAAGAGTCTCACGTCTAAAAGAGTCTAACCTAACTGAGTCTAACAATACAGCGTCCAACCATGGTCCAGAGTCTAACCTAATAATCAAAGGTCCAGACTTCGACATCTAAAACGAGGTTTTTGAACTATTTATAGAAAATAAAAACCTAATTATACAAGGACTCTATTTGCTTGAAATCTGTCAAAACGCGGCTGGGTCGACGGACCACGCGACGGATCATCATGGTCACGACGGACCGTCATTGACTCCGTCGTCCCATACTTATGCAATTTTTTCTGCTGCTCTCTTCATTACCCTCGACGGCAAGTATGACTGACCGTCATAGGCACAACGGTCCGTCGAGGGTCTTCGTTCCAAAACACCTCAACTCTTGGAATCTGGGTACTGGGATTACTTCTCTGAACTTCATGACGAACCTGCAGGATGGACCGTCATAGATACGACGGACCGTCACAAGCTGCGTAACCCCACACTTGGTCAGACTTCCCCATCTTCCTTCAGCAGCTGCACTATGCTGCCACCTACGGACCGTCACAGGAACGACGGACCGTCACAAGCTCCGTAGGTGGTCTCTTCTGCATTTTTTCGCTCAAAATCTCCGCATTCATCTTTGGACAGATTTCCTGCAAAACAAAGAGAAACTTATATAAAAATTAGCACAAAAAGTCTTTTGGACACACTAAACTTAAGGAAAAAGTATTAATAATACAGTGAAACCACGGTATATCAGGGACCTAAGCTTGGATTACAGGATCGTTCAAGCAAGTTGAAGTATGTCCTCATTTGACTTGAGGGCATAGATGTCTTTTATGTCTCTTATTAAAGTATTGTAATAGACTAAGTATTTCTATATTCATATTGTATGGGCTGTGTCCCAAACTATTCTTTTGTCTATGATTTGATGAAATGAAACTTAGTATTTCCTATGAGTTCTTTATGAAAGATATTTTAAAGACTTATATAATGTTTGTAAAAAGTTTTAATTCCAAACTACTTTTCATATGTTTATATGTGATGAATGATGCGGAAGATATTGCACAAGACCTCCTAAAGGTCAAGTACGCCGGTTGCATTCCGAGAATGCCATATCTTCTAGGGTGTGATATCGAGATTTGACATACATTTTGACGCTCAAACTACGTTGCTTGAGGTTTATAAACTCCTCCAACTTATCGTCTCTCAATTCCCTATGAAAGAACCTATCAAGGAAAGCAAACTTAAAAGTCCCCCACTCGATATGGAAATCTCTTAAAGGTCTGTTATCTTTGTATTGCGCATACCACATATGGGCAACATCTTTAAATTGATAGGCAGCCAACTCCGCCTTTTAAATCGAAGAAACTCCCATGATTGCAAGCACCTTATACACCTCATCAATAAATTCATTCGGATCCTCCTCAACTTTGGAGCCATAGAACTCCAGTGGATTCATTCTCATGAACTCCCTTACTCTAGTATCACTTATTCCTCCTATAGGATAAGTCGGAGCCACTCTCCTTTATTAGCTTGGGCCAACAAAGTCATAGAAGCCCTAAAATCCTCAAGCATAACAATCCCTATTGGAGGGTCATTAGGAACTCGAGGAGAAAATTACTCTTACACTTGAGGAGGCACATTCACTTGCACTTGGGGAGGAATCTCTTGCACCCCATTCCCATCTCATTCCCTTCTATCATTAGCCCTAGTGTTATCCATAACATATATAATCATAGGAAAACATTAGAAAAATGGATTACTCAAGCCAAACTCTATGGCATGACTTTAAGAATGAAGAAGTGAAACATTCCTAAGCATACCATAGTTTCGTACTCATAGACGTGTCATGACTCACACCGATGAATAAGACTCTACTAGACGTAGTTTTGAGAATCTTAAGACCATTTCATAACCTTATGCTCTGATACCAAGTTTTTCATGACCTGCATGTACTCCCTAAAAGTTAGGGAGGGCATTCTTAAGTCATAACATTGCGTACTTGACCTCTCAGAGGTCTTCTACTAGTCTTTTAGACATCATTCATTACATATATACGAAAACAAGTGTGAAATTAAAATTTTTATTTCAAAACATAATGCGGAATTCATTCATAAAACGTCTAACATATGTCTCAAAAACCATCTGTATCATCATGACTACAATTATTTTGGGTCATAACCCATAAAAGTCTAAACATAAAAGAATATAAAAGAAATCATAGTGGTGGTGTCCTCGGATTCTATGAGGACTCACAAATCTTCTCTTCTTCGAAACCTTGAACACTACCATTCAAAGCAACTACATATTCTCAATACCCTACATGGACAACAAGTAGGCAATATGCGTTAGTACGATATGCAGTAGGTATTGAAACTATCAACAAACATAAGATATCTCAAAGGGTTAGTTAATAATATACATAATCATAAGAGGTAAAGACATAAGCATAACATGAATAACATAAGCATCATAAAGCATATATGAGTTTATACTTAAACCATTTTCCTTCTTACTCAAATGGACTACTCACAAGCAACCTCCAACTATAATTGTGCAAGGACAAGGTAACATCCCGTACTACTACTAAAGCTAAGTACATCTATTTGGTAATTCTTGATCATAGTCCACCATTATAATTAAGACCTAAGTTCATCATATCATATGAGCACTATGCCCCTGGGCCACCCCAAAGAACACTTGTGCAATACATGTTAAACATCCCGTACTACCTTACACACTAAGAATATCTTGATGTAACCTATCTTGTTTCATGTCATCTTAGGAGTCATCTAGTAGAACTACATCATAGTGACAAGGAACTATAATCTTAAGTCAGTCATGTCATGGAATGCACCTATAGTCACCATCCAAGCTAAGCATGCATTATGAAGTGGTCATGTCATCGGTATCTTCAAGTCATACTTGTGCCATGTATGGATAACATCCCATACTACAATCCATACTAACTACTCCTGTAGACTATCCTACTCCAAGCTAACTTGTTTTGCATTCCTGTCTATTAAGCTCAACTTTCTAACATAATAGACCTACTACCATGGAAATCATCTCATCATACAATCCAAGCTAATTAAGGAATGATACAACCATCCTAACCCCCATGAAACAAATCATTTAGATGCAAGATGATCATAGGGGAGCATGTATCATCAACCCTAAGCTACCATGAGAAACCTTTCTCAAGCTAATCCATGAAATACACCTGACATGAAAATCAAACTACAATTAGGAGAGTATAGGACTTTCTCTTAAATCTTCCATGAAATGGTTTTCGCCAAGCAAAGTCAAGATAACATGATAAAGCATCCTACAAAAGAAGACCACGTAATCATGGGAGAAATTACTTCCTCCATACCGAGCTACCATGAGAACCACCATTCCCAAGCGACCATGAATTTCATCACCTCAAGCCACCATGAGTATTTCAACATAAGCCTCCTTGAGATTTACTATCCTAAGCCAGCCTGAGACCTTCCATCTAAAGCTAACATGTCCTTGGTGTTATCTCACCAAGCCTACTACACAAGAAGTGACCATACAACTCATATTCAATGTAATCTTATTGTACCATGTATTTACTCATATTAGGTTCTTAAGTCAAGCTAAGATTGATCTATCTGAGAGGACTTGCTTCTCCTAATAATGTTCTTTTCCAGGTGTACAAAAACATCATTACAATCATCCTCATCATGACTTTGCCCCCAAAGCCATAATATCAATGACATAACAGCCCATAATCAATTACTACCTTTCATTCGTTATGATCTATGTTCAATTCCATATTTCATCATTCAATTAGATTATTAGAACGTAATTGTCGGTACATGATCAGATAGGTTAAATTCAATCTTTAAAAATCAAGACCAAACTAGATCAAATAGACCTAGTAGAATTCATATCTAGGTGATTTAATCATGATCAAATAGTAAAGAATACAATTGAATTAAGAAGATCAACACAAACATTCATCTATCCTCTAATGGTCTAAGATCACCATGATCACATAAAAATTAAATTAATATAATTCACCATAAAAACACCATAGAAACAGCATATAATCATGATATAAACATCATTGTATGTTACACACTAGATTGGGATCACAATCAAGTCTTACCCAATGCAATCACAACCCTCTCTAGAATAGGGTTCTTTGGATACACAATTGAAGGGAAACAAGGAGTCTTTACGCATGGAAGAATCCATGAATGAATTATATTCACATTCCGTATATTATAACCTTAAACCCAGCTTTAAACCTTGGTGAATTCGTTCTAAAGAAGCCTCGAACTTCTCTTCTTCTTCAATTGTGATTTTGGGAGAATTTTTTGAGAGAAAGGTTATGATTTTGAGTTTAGGGTCTTATTGATTGTACTGATAAAATACTATTAAAATACCTGAAATAACCGCCAATAATTATTCCCTAAAGCTCCCAAAAGATCTCTGCAACTGTTGAACCATTTAACCAATTCTAATTTGACTTAAAAATGACGCAAACAAATCTATGACTTTACTGCATGTCGAGGAGGCATTTTTTATTCTTGGTGCTCAAAACTTTTGGGAAAGAATGGTTCTTAAAGGACCCGAGTCGCAGGGCAATATTGTTTTCCTTCAAGTTCTTGCCTGGCAGCTTCGACGGACCATGTTTAGGTCCTCCTCGGGGACCCTTAAGCTGGTCCGCGGGGCGTCGTTCTCGTACATTTCGACCCTTTACATGGCAGTATACTTATAAGAACCATCCATACTATCTTTCACCCTCAAAACATCCTCCAAAACTCCACTACAAAACACTATGACACACTAGTCGAACTTCGACTACTTTCTGAACGTCTTAGACGTTTGATCTCCAAACTCTTCCAAACTTTATATACTGACTCTTAACAATACTTTTAGTCTTTTTTAGTACCTTATATCATCATTTAACTCATGCTAGGATCTAGACACACCTACATCACATTTAAGGTGTTACACATTAGGTAGTGACGATTATGCTAAGGGCTTGTATAAGACCCCTTCCGGTTAAGTATGCTGGTAACGTCTAGGGGGTTCTCTCCGGTTGTTACAGTTTCTTTCCTTAGAGATAAAGAATTAGTGATTTTAATATGAACAAGTCCATAAAGTCCTCCATCACAAACCCCATTTGTCGACATATCGTACATAAATAGTCGTTTGCTCTTTCTGTGACACACCTTTAAATCATTTACATAAAATTCTCGTCTTTGGGAAGAATGAGATGATATTTCTATTTTGTTGAAATTTTAATCTTGGCGTAGTTGATTTTGATTTTGAGGCGCAAAACTTATTTTGGGTACTCTAAAAAAATATTTCTCCAAACTTATCGAATTCTAAACTAAAATAATACTCATGTATACCAAACCTACTATAAATCATCCACAATAGTCAAAATGGTTGATCAATACTCAAATAAATAAAGTAGCTTTTAAGATAAAATTTAGATATTCAAGTCTTTCAATACATTACTACAAAAAACTAAACTAAATGAAAAAAGAATTAAAAATACCTTTTGACACTTAATGGCGGTTGAGGAAGAAATATACAATGATTAAAGCATCTAATTTCTTAAAAATTTGAAAAATTTTATGAAAATTGAGAAGATAGAAAGGTAAAGATTAAAGTTTTAAAGGATTTTTGGGAGAAGAGGAAGACAAAAAACTAAATGGAAAAGACAATTATGAATCAATTTGTTTTATATGTTAAGAAAAGTCAAAAGTGAATCTTTTGTTTCCTTTTGTTCTTTGTTAACTTAAAAAGGTAATTTGTGTACATTTTCTCAGGAGAAAAAAAGAGAAAATATTAAATAAATGAAATGTTCAAGCCACGGATCGAACCCACGCTGAGTTTTGGGTTTTCTATGAACAAAAATCGAATAATGAAAAAAATTAAAGAAAGCACCAACACATGGGCTCAAATTTTGAAGGATGAAGCATCTTCGCACAAACTTAAGTGCTAGGCTATCAACCTTTATTGTGTCAAGGTTCGTCAAGAGTTAATATATGTCCAAGAAAATTGATATTTTATATATATATTAGAAAAGATTTTCCGACGAATGTTGTTCATTTGCCCAACCTCGCCATGTCATTACTCCGACCTTGGGCTATTGGGAGAAGAAAAAGACAAAAAAACATAAAGGAAAAGACAATTATAAATCTATTCTTTTTTAAAAAATTTCAAAAATCCAAAAGTGGAGCATCTTTTTTTCTTAAATTAAAAAAGGTATTTTTTGTACTTTTTCTTAGGATAAAAAACGGAACAAATACTAAATAATTGAAATGTTCAAGCTTGGGATCGAAGCCAAGCTGATTTTTTCCTTCGCTAAGAGAGAAAATGGAATAATTAGAAAAATTAAAGAAAATACAAACACTTGGGCTTGAAACCGAAACGGCGAAGCATCTTTGCACAGCCTTAACCGCTGGGTTGTCAACCTTTATTCTGTCAAGGTTTTTCAATATTTAGTATATATCCAAGGAAATTGATTATTAATTTATATACATATATATTAGAAAAATATTAAGACGAAGGTTGTTCATCTTACCTACCACGACGTGTCATAGTTCCGCCCCTGGTTGGTCTTCATCAATTGGTCAAGCAATCGTGTTGTGACCACAAAGGGTTGTTGTACTAAGCCACAAGGGATAAATTGGTCAGCCAATATCCTATTTTTTCGAACAAAACATTATTTAAAGTACTCCAGAAGAACGATGTCGGGAATTAAATGAGTTGAGCATTGAATTAGAAGTGTGTTGAATCTCAACCATGACTCATGAAGTTGTTCACCTTCCAAACGTCTAAAGGTTAGGGTCTTTTCCCGGGAACATCATCACCTCTAATGGAAGGTTCTCCATTAGCTCACAAGTATTTCCCTTACACATCTCTGCTGCTCTAAAGCTCCAACAAACAAAACTCAAACCTAAAAATAATGTTAGTAAAATAAGACTAACAAGAACAAAATTTTCACTTAACTGAGAATTATCAAGTGACACAACTGCCCAGAAGCGGCGCCATTTTGATAAACATCGACAAAGAAACTTAATCTAGTATTAAGCATCGATTATCCTTATCAAGTATATAACCCAACAGGGTTGGGATCTTTCCCACAAGGTGTGGTACTAAAAATAATTCAGATAAGCCCAAACCTAACCCATGCTAGTCAAAGTTATAATGAGTTATCGTATACAAACATAGTAAATTAGAGGGGTGACTCAAAGGTCTATTAACATTGGGGGGTTATGGTAATCAAATTTGCAACTAAAAGACGGTAAAAACAATAAGAGACACTAATGGGGAAATGTGATTCTTTGGATGTTACAAGAATATGAGATAAATCATACGGAAGGGTAGTTTCTATTGATAGTACATCGCTGAATATATCTAACTAGGTAGACTTTAGTGTGGGTAAATTGTGTATCAACCAACTAACCCCAAATGATCTGGGTTCATCTCTGAATGTCGAGTTGGAACTTTTAAGCCTAGTCTCTACCTTAGCCCAAACACTCTCTCAAGCTGAAAGTGTGGGAAAGGGACAAGTATCACTCTCGTGAGATGAACCCATGATGACCCAATAACCACCGGATATCCACATAGTACTCTTAGTTTTAAAACCTCTCTCTCGAGCAATCCAAAAACACTAAGGATAAATCATATTTGCAACAACAACATCATTTAGTTCAAACTCAATTACTACATGAAATAATGTTTGAATAAGGAATAGACAAACAACAAGCAACACCCAACAATAGATTTAAATCATATCCACAAAATCAGACCCCATGAATCGGCTAGAGAAGGAAAAAAGATAGAAAATGGTACAAAATTGAAGTAACATCAAATAGGTTTTATTTATTTTTACTTCAACTGAGTCTTGGATGAATAATTTCCATCACCCACTTTTAATATCTTTAAATGATAATCTTCAAATCTTAAAGGTTCAACAACAAAGTTTCCCAAGATCTCTCAAAAACTAAAACTAGAAACTAAGTCTAAGAATTACTGTTCAAAACTATGAAATTCGATACTAATCTAAAAACATTAATAGGTATTTATAACTTATAAAATGCTATGATGCAAAGGACCACTCAACACAGTAAGTCAGGATCACCAATCCACTCGGTGATCAGCCCTTTGGTATTATATTTGCGTCTTGCATTACCATTCATTATCTTTGCATTTTTTATCATTGGGATACATCATACTTCTTCGAAGAATTGTGCCCCTCTTCAGCTCACAAAACAAATGGCAAGGACGAAACATTTTGGCAGCACACTGAATGGGTTCCGCGATCCTCGGGTCTTCACCTCTTTGTTATTTCAGCTTCCATTGTTACTTTTTTCTTGATTGTGTGCATGCTTTGTCTCCATTATATATAATTAAATGAGTCCGAATCATGCAATGAAATCCATATTGATCATCTCTCACTTCCATTCCGCAAGTTCTATGTTCAGAGCCTTGTAATCATGCCTCTTGTGCTCTACCTTGAATTGTTTGCTATCTAGACACTTTAGACAGAATTCTTAATGACCCTCTTTGTACTACTCCACCAATAGACTTCCCTCAAGTCAAGATACATCTTTATGGAACCCGGATACATAGAATATCTGGAGCTATGATATTCCTCCATGATACTCTCTTAGAGTTCATTCCCCTTTCATATACACAACCTACCTTGATACCTCAAAACACCATCTCCCCCTTGTTCAAAACTCATCATATTTTGGTTTTTAACATTTGCCTTTAATTCAAGGAAAATAGGGTCTTGATCTTGTTTATCTTTAACTTCAGACACTAATGATGATTTACCGCATTCATAATCACCCCTACTCCTTAATTGGAATCTATTAACCAGGACTCCTAATTCTGTAAGTCAGTGCATATCTTTTGCTAACTCTTTTTTGTCTTCCTTAATATGGGAGGTACTACCCTTAGATAATATTTTCAAAGCATCAACAAAAACGTTAGGCTTACCTGGGTTGTTGATAATACTCATATAATAATCTTTGAGTAAGTCCAAAAATACCTCTATTTCCTTGAGTAAGTGATTTAAAACATAATGAACACATTTGTGATTGGTGAACACATGGACATGAACATCATAAAGATAATGACTCCATATTTTAAAAGCAAACAATAAAGCAACAACCTCTAGACCATATATTGCATAATTCCTCTCGTGAATTTTAAGCTTTGTGAAAGTATAAGATATAACCCTACCATTCTGCATTAATACAAAACCAAGTCCAACTTTGGAGGCATAACAATACACAAAATAACCTTGCATACTTTCAGGTATGGTCAACATAGGGCAGCAGTCAACCACTTTTTCAATTTGTGAATGCTTTTCTTACAAGCTTTAAACCATTAAAACTTAACTGATGTCTTAGTGAACTTAGTCAACATTGATGAAATAGATTAAAACCCCTTGAAAAACCTTGAATTACAAAATCCAATCATAAGAAACTCATAATATCTGTTAGAGATGTAGGCCTAGGCTAGTTCTCTAATGCCTCAATCTTCTTAGTATCAACTCGAATCCCATCAATAGAAATAATGTGACCTATGAATGCCACATACTTTAGCCAAAACTCACACTTATAGAATTTAGCATAAAACATTATATCCATGAGTGTAGGGAGAACTACTGTGAGATGACTAGCCTGATCGTTGTCATTCATCGAATATATTATAATGTAATCAAGGAATATGATAACGAACATGGCGTCTTTCATCAAAGAAACGACTCTTTTCACTACGTTCAACTCCTTCGGTGTCGGTTTGAAAGATAGGATAGCGAGGCATGGAAGCTTTCTGCTATGCTTATGCTATTATAGGATATAGGAGAGTGACTGTAAACACACAACTTCCACCCTCTTGGCTGTTGTTTGAGCTTGTATATGTGAGAAATTTACAAGAAAAAAATGAAATTTCAAAAAGAATTCAAATACGAAGGCGCCCTCTATTGCTTTAAACTAAATAGTACGAACCTGCAGCTAAAGCGGCCTTAGCGACCATTAGCGACATAAAACAGAAAGAAATAGGAAAGCGTCCATAAGACCTATGATAGAGTAGTAAAGACAAAGGGAAAGGTTGAACAACACTGTGCGTTCCAGACCTGATTGAGAAAGAGCGTTAATAGTTGTGTGTGTCGTACGGGGAACCGAGTTCGCACTCCCATGTTGCCCAACACAACAAAAGGGGCTTTACTTTCAGTAACTTCTTTCACTCGTTCTGTCGTCTCATTTCAGCTTTCAACCGCATTTCCACCACGATTTTTCTCCAAACGAGAA
>NC_028639.1:12797236-12811730 GCF_001406875.1 Solanum pennellii
TATATATATATATATATATATATATATATATATTATATATATATATAATAAAGTCACCAAATCTATCCCACTTCTCTTCATATTCTCTCTCTAACTCAACCTATATTGAATAGCATAGGAAGCTGTGAGAAGAAGACCAATTTCTCAAGTTTTTCACTTCAATTTCGTGTGCAATCATTAATTAAGGTATGGAGATTTTGATTCATGGATTAGTTTCACCATGAAGCCATTCAAAACATGTATTTTTGAATTCTATATTGTCACAACAAACTAGGGCTTTTGATCTAGCCATCACTTCAATCCAAAATTGTTTTCTTTATGTTATATGCCTTGAATTATGAATATATTGGGATTAATTGCTGATTACTATTGTGAAAATATTCCATGAACCCATGCGCACGATATGACCTAATTTCTTGAATGTTGATGGATGAATTGAGTACCTATGAACATGACGCATTGCATTTGATGATCATCTAGTTATAGAATCTTTTTTTCATGCGTATTGTGAGGTAGATGGGGGTGATAAATGATACTTGATTCCTAACCTTGAACAAAGGGTAAATTCTAGGGTTTTTATATATGATGAAGTTTAATGTGCATACTTTTTGAATTTTCTTGCAAGGTACATAACTTATTAAAGGATGCAAGAAATGTAATTGGGATGTTATCATTTGATTAACCTATCATATTGTTTGGTAGGAATTATGAATAATGTAGTTGATCTCTTTTGTTTATTGAAAGTATAGTCCTCATGGAAACACTTTATTTTGAGATTGTTAAAATCTTACTCACATATGTATGTTAATTCTAGGATGAAAGTGTATTCTCACCTAATGAATATAAGAGCTTTATTTTAAATTATATAGAACGAAGATGGATTACTCTTCACACATGTAGATATAATTAAACAATGGTAGTAATGTTGGGAAAGTATACTAAGCACCGAGAGGATCTGGACAATGACGAAAATACCCTTCCCTTAATTCAAGAGGTTGGGTAATCCTAGTGATAAACTAGATCAATTAATCCTAGTGATAAACTCATGGTCTACTTCGATTATGTTTCATCTTCCCTTAATAATAAAGTAACAAATGAATTATAAACTAACGTATTATGTCCTAATAAGTGGACTAAGTTCAAATGGGGGTGTGAGACTTCACTTCTTCATTGCACTAGTAAGCTTTGAGGGATGTTATAGAGAGTTGTTTGTAGTCATGAAGTAATATGAGAATATATAAGTTTTATGGATAATAGTTGAAGTGAAGATATCCTTATATCCAAATGTTTCTCATGATGTGTACATTTCACTTATGATTATTGGTATGTGATGAAAATAAATATAATGTGCGTGGCCAAGGTGGTTTCTATGAGAATGCTTGGTAGGGTTGGTAGTAAGGAATGCTAAGTCTACATTGCACATGTGCATCCCAGTTAGTTCTAAGGTCATGCCTTTATTGTAGTTTTGGACATTTCAGGGTATATTCTTATGTGTTGTCTTGATGACATAAATGGCTTTCAAAAAGCTCATAAATGCATACTTTACATGTAATTATGCCTTTCTCATGTTTTAATGGTTTTTATGCATTAGTGAATTAATTGTACTAACCCCGTTCTCCCTTTTATATTATCAGTATAGGTTCCGGCTAATTGGTTTTCTTCTACATCCTTGAAAAAAGCTTGGATTTCTATTCTCCAAGACATTGTGGTAGTTCCTAAAATATTCGAGGACATATCCACTAGGTAACACTTTATAATTTCTCTATTGATGTGATAGACTTAGCAATATTCTCTTATGTACATTTGTTCAAATTGGCTAATGGGTCTAAAGGGCTAAGGAACATATTTGTATACTTGTGATGAACTCTTATAAATAGATGGTTTTGTGAGACAGTATAGAATATAATCATAAGTCGTTTATATTTCTAAACGAGGAGTCCAAGTAAACTCCATAAACGAGGAGTCTGTAAACTCCATATATGATTTGTGAGAAATCTAAGAATGCTTCAATATATAAAATATCTAAATTTTCCGCATTATTTTAAGTTCATTATTGCATGACGATTATGCTAAGAGTGTAGTTCCCCTTTCCGAGAGATACTACAACTTGACAAGAAATCTAATTTAATACTTGCGACATTTAAAAGAAATTAACAAAGGTATACTGATTTATTTTTTTAATCTAGTTGAGGGATTAGGTTCATAACGAATAATTTAGTTAAGGATGTGCATCTTGCCCGCTTTAAATATTTAATTGACGTCAAAAATTTATATGGCACGAAATTTTAATTAACAACGAAAAAACCTCCCAAAATCTGTTAAGCAACGCCGTCAAGCCTTCATGCATATATTATCCTAACCATTAAAGACGAAATAACAATAGTATTACCAACTTCCATGTAGCAAAAATCAGCATGTTCATGCCTCACACAACTTACAAAACATATAGTAAATTATTATATTACAAGACTTACGTTTACACACCCCAAAAAGAGAAAATTTTATAGGCATACTTATAGTAAAACTCATGGTGGCATGACAAAAGGAGCCCTCAAAATCTAGTGTAATTATACAACACATAGATCGTGCACAAGTCCCAAGGTTTATACAAAATTTATATATGCCTATATGCAAGTGTGATCTTTCTTTAAGGCTTTCCAAATCTCCATCTTCAATGATCAACTTTAACCGTCCTCTCGAACATTCCCTACGATAGAAACAATTATCTCTAAGCATAAAGCTTAGTGGTTTACAAACTATAGATACGGCTTTCTTAGATTCATCAAGTCATCATTCTCAAGTCAAGGGTAGCATAATTTAAATATAATCAGTAAATAAAGTAAACCATATACAAAGAGTATCAAGTTTGATAATTAAAGATCCAAATGTCAATAACGTTCATAGCACAATTTCCCAGATGTTCAATAGCAAGACTCGCCGAATATATACATCATGTCTTCACACCAAGCATGAGCAGAAACAAGAAGGGTCGACACCCTGTATTAAGAAGGGTCAAAGAATAATAATCAAGAGAACTAAGAACCATATTAAAAATAGCTTTCTAGTTCATACATAAAATGGACAACTCCCATACTTAAGACGAACTAAAAATCTAGAGTAAAGATGGAAAATGATCCGAATCAAGAGGAATGCCAATAGTGACAAAGTCACAGCCACTCTCAACAAGAATGCCACGTGATCAAACAATCTGTACAAGTGAGTGAGTTAGACAAGAGTCTTTACCGGCTTAAATGACAACAATACCACGATGCAAAGTGACAAGAGGTAATCAACGTACCAATATAAAATATTAGATATACCAGCAGATAAAAATAGTACAAGTACAAGTTTATACCCAAACCTGAACACTTTAGTAAAGAAACAGTCCAACACACCTTCAAGAGTTCAGACCGTAGCCAAACCAATGTATGAAGGTCCTCAACATGTTCACGAGTAGATACAACCTTAATAATAAAATTAAATAATTTATTTAATTCCAAGTATCTCAGTAATGTCGAAGTAAAACAGAATAATCACCACAAGTAAGCCTAGCCTGTACAAACAAGACAAAGCTCCCAAAAGAGTGATTCTGTCAAACCAAAGTACTTCATGTCACAACTTACTTTTGAAATAGGAAACGGCGAAAAATGGACTTTATAAATTTCATAAAAGATGTATGTACATCTATAAAGATTGCAAATAATCAAGAATAACCTCAAAATACGTTTTGTAAAAAAAGATATAATTAAAATACTAACAGTTGAACAAACAAGATTTCTAATTCCAGTAGCTGGAGTAGAACTTGTCCTATGTTGAGGCCCATATTTCGAATCCATAACAACAAAATTAGATTTTTTTAATAAGAATAACAGTTGTACAACTATTAATTATCTTTCCAAATCATATTTATCTATTGTAAACGAAGGTGTATAAGACAAGATACGCTAAAAATAGAAAAGACTACACAAAAGGAGCTAGTTTTTCTTTTGATTTTTGAAGAACAACTATTTAACTAATGTATAATGTTCTTAAGATTAAGCTGAAACAAAATCACAAGAGGGGGTGTCCAAATGTATTCTATAGAGATTGAAGCTTAGTCACGCATACATATGTCACCAAAAGGGTGTTGCCCAAATTATTGTATGCTGCCTGAAAATGCTTACATATACTCCTATATATATACTTGATACAAAAAAATTCAACATCTAAGAAATTCTAATTAGTCAATTTACTTAAATACCCCCATACAATACCTTAAATTATGATAACAATTTATGTTAGGAACGTTTACAATTATCACAAAATTTCAAGTTCCCAAAATGAGTATAAAACACCTTATTGCAATTAAGCAATGGTGTTGACTTGTAAATCAGAGTCTAGTATCTTAGGGGTGTTACAAATCTCTCCCCCTTAAAGAAATTTCGTCTCAAAATTCACGTTAGGCTAGTCCCAAAACAAGTGCGGATATTCTCTCCTCATGTCTTCTTCTCTTTCCCAGGTAGCTTCTTTTCCATAATGGTTCATCCAAAGTACCTTTACTAATCAGGATTCTCTTGTTCTTAAGTTGCTTTACTTCCCGAGCTTGTATTAGGATAGGTTCTTCATTATACGTCATGTCAAGATTAACCTAGATAGATTCAACTGGAAGAATATGAGATGGATCAGAACGGTATCTTCGGAGCATAGAAACATGGACGATATTGTGGATCTTGTCTAACTCCGGAGGTAAAGCCAATTTATATCCAACTGGGTTAGCCCTTTAAATTATCTTATACGGTCCAATAAGTAGGGGACTATGTTTTCCTTTTTGTCAAAATTTCATATTTTTTTCAATGGAGACACCTTTAAGAATACTTTATCTCCAACTTGATATTCAACGTCACTCCTTTTAAGATCAGTGTAAGACTTTTATCTATCAGAAGAAATCTTTAAAATACCTTCATAATGTTCACCTTGTCCTCGGTTTGCTGCATTATTTCAGGACCAATAAGATTTCTTTCACCAATTTCACTCTAACAAAGAGGGATCCAACATTTTCTTCCATATAAGGATTCATAGGGACGCATTTCAATACTTGATTGGTAGCTATTATTGTAAGCAAACTCTATCAAAGCCAAGTGTTTGTCCCAACTACCCTCAAACTCAATAAAGCAAACTCGAAGCATTTCCTCCAAAATTTGTATCACTCTTTTCGACTAGCCGTCTGTCTGAGGATGGAATGAAGTGCTAAATTTCAACTTATTACCCAAAGCTTCCTGCAAACTGCCCCAAAATCTAGATGTTAACCTTGGGTCTCGTTCAAAAACAATAAACATAGGGATCCCATATATTCTTAAAATCTCATTAATGTACAACTCGGCTAAACGCTTAAGTGAGTAATCCATTCTAATTTCTATGAAACGAGAACTCTTTGTAAGCCTATGAACAATCACCCATATTGAATCATGATTTCTCTGAGTGCTAGGAAGTCCACAAACAAAGTCCGTAGTTATTATCTCCCATTTCTATTCTGGCATCGACAAGGGCTATAGTATACAAACCGGGACTTGATGTTCTGCCTTTACTTTTTGACAAACCAGACATTTTCAAATGAATATATGCAATGTCTCTCTTCATACCATTCCACCAATAATTTTCATTGATAAGCTGTCTTTGTACCTCCAAAATGCATTGCATATGGTGAAGTATGTACTTCTTTCAATATTTGTCTCCTCAAGTTGTCATCATTAGTGACACATAACCTATTTTGATTAAGTAAGACACCATCCTTTGTTAATGTAAAATCAAGATTCTCCCCATTTTGGAACTCTCTAGTCAATTTTACAAGTTTCTCATCTAAATTTTGTGCTTGCTTCGCTTGTTAAAGTAATATTGACTTTACTTGTAAATCAGCAATAGTTGAACCATTTGAATCAGGTGTAAAAAAAATTCATGACTCTTAACTCAAGGAGCAATGATAAAGGACTCAAAGAAATGCTTGACAAAGATTTTTGACATAAGGCATCGGCAACCATATTAGCTTATCTAGATGATAACCAATCGTGCAGTCATAATCCTTGATGAGTTCAAGCCATCTACGCTTTGTTAGGTTCAGCTCCATTTGAGTACCTAAGTACTTTAAGATCTTGTGATCAGTGAATATATGACATTTCTCTCCATACTAACATTGTCGCCGAATTTAAAAAGCTAACACTATAGAAGCAAGTTCAACATCATGAGTACGATAATTCAATTCGTGCGGATTTTATTTCTGAGAGGCATAAAATAATACCTTCCCTTCTTGCAGCAAAATGCATCCTAGACCATTGTGAGAAGCATCACTATACACTACATATTCTTTCCCTTCAATTGGTAGAGTAAGTATAAGCACTTGAGTCAGCAAGGATTTGAGAGTTTCAAAGCTCTTCTAGCATTTTTCATCCTAAATAAACTTTACTTCCTTCTGCAAGAATTTAGTCAAAGGGGAGTCAATAATGGAGAATCCTTTCACAAAACTTCTATCATATACTACTAAGCCCAAGAAACTTCTTATCTCAGTCGGACTTCTGGGAGTTCTCCTTTCAACAACAACTAGTATCTTACTAGGATCAACCTTCACACCTTCACTTGATACAACATATCCCAAAAAATACACCTCATCAAACCAAAATTGACACATAGAAAGTTTCGCATAAATTTATTTTTCCTTCAAAATCTTAAAATTAATCCGTAGTTGTTTATCATGGGCTTCACTACTTCTAGAATATATTAAAATATCAGTTATAAAAACAACCACAAACTGATCAAGATAAGGCTTGAATATTCGATTCATTAGATCCATAAGTACCGCAAGAGCATTTGTCAATCCAAATGGCATCAACAAAAATTCATAATAACTATACCTAGTTCTAAAAGTTTGTTTAGGATATCATTCTCTCTAACACGCAGTTGGTGATATCCAGACCTTAAATCGATCTTTGAGAATTCTTTAGAACCCTTCAATTGGTCAAAAAATCATCAATACTTGGCAGTGGATATCTATTCTTTATTGTTATTCTGTTCAATTGTCTATAGTCAACACAGAGCCTAAATGTGTTATCTTTATACTTTACAAATAAACAAGGCTCCTCAAGGAGAAATACTAGGTCTAATAAAATATTTCTCAAGAAGTTCTTGCAATTGAGATTTCAATTATCTTAATTCTTCTAGCACCATTCTATAAAGACTGCAGGAAATAGGGTTAGATCTAGAATAAGCTCGATTGGAAATTCAACCACTCTCTCCGGGGGAAATATAGGAAGGTTCTCTGAAAAGACTTCTGGAAAATCACATACAACAACTATGTCCTTAATACAAGGACTCTCAAATTGTGTATCAACTATGTGAGCAAAGTATGCCCCACAATCATGACGCTTCAACTTTCTTGCCAAGGCCACATAAATAATACTAGATGTCAAAGATCTTTCACCTTGTATGATGTTATGTGAACATGTAGGATCTTTAAAAGTCACAAGCTTTGACCTAAAATCTATGACTGCATTATATTTATAAAGCCAGTCCGTCTCGATAGTAAAATCAAAATCCTTGAAGGGTATTTCAATCGAATTAGAAGGGAAGACGAGATTTTGAATCACGAAGGGATAATTATGATAAATTTTACTACACACAACCTGCTAACCCAATGTACTTTCACCTAGCACATCATAATTAAGTTTAATGGATTTCACATTTTCAGGAAGGACAAGTGATAAAAAAATATAGGAATGTGTAAAACCAAGATCAAACAATGTAAACACACACAAGACAAATAAGTGAAAATTTACCGACAACCGCGTCTTGTCAATCTTGGTCATCCCTCTGCCTCATAGAATAAGCTTGTGTAATACCCTTTCGTCCACTAGCTTGATTAGCTCCACTTGCACCTGCTGCTTGGTGTTTCTAGGCCTTGCACCTTTGTCAGTTTGAGGAGTATTAACAAAAGACTTATGAACCGAACCTTCGGTTTTCGAGGAAGGAGCATTATTAGGATTAGGAAAGTCCTTCACTTTATGATCAAAGCTCCCATAATTAAAACATGCACCAGAGGCTCACCTACAAGTACCCTAACTATTATTTCCACATTGCGGACAAGTGGAATCACAAGGCTTGCCTTGACAATAATTTGGAGTGTTAGTTGTAGAAAAATTCGATCTGTTTTGCTTCTGTTGAGCTGGCCTATTATTACTGTTAGCCTTAGAATTATCGAACCTTCCCCTTTTTGATGGACCTCCAAAATCAGGTCTAGGCTTTCAGAGTTTGTTTTCATTTCTACTATTTTCTTCTTTATCATGTTGTTCCAATGTAAAAGCAGCAGACACTAATGTACAAAAGTTCTCATGTTGCAGGATCGCCCCTTCATCCTAATGGAATCATTTAAACCATCTTCAAATTTCGTGCACTTTTCTTTTTCCTCTTTAATAATACTCAGCCTTAGAAACTTTTGTTCATATTTAGCCATAGACATGCCTCTTTGCCTTGGATTCAAAAACTATTTTTTTTCTTAGCATCACAATAAGCCAGTGGTACATACTTCATGCGAAATTCCTTAGGAAAATTATGACAAGTAAAAACTGGAAGTTTTACCTTGGAGTTTGGAACACTTACCCACCAATCATAAGCATCCTTTTATAATAGTTAAATTGCATACTTAAATTTCACAACATCTGAACACTCCAACTGCTCAAACCCCCTCTCCATGCGATCTAGCCATTGTTCAGCATCAATAGGATCAATAGTACTTTCAAACTTCACTCCACCCTGTTGACACCCAATTTTGACCCTCCCCAGTATATATTAACTATCAAGCTTCTTAATATTCCAAAAAAGTTAAAATAATTGACTTTACAAAATGCGAAATGTTTTTCAAATCTTTTTAAAGTAGCTTTAGTCACTTCTTATAATTTTTTAATTGACGTATATCTTTTATATTCTTTTATATAATTAATTTAGTTTATAAATATTTTAAACAGGTCTCAGAGAGATTTTACTTTTACTTATCAAATTAATTTTTTCCAAATTGTTAGTTACCCTTTGAGTCTTTAATTTGTATTTAAATTAATTATTTTAGCTTGTGAAAAGTAAGAAAACCATCCCCAGTATATATTAACTATCAAGCTTCTTAATATTCCAAAAAAGTTAAAATAATTGACTTTACAAAATGCGAAATGTTTTTCAAATCTTTTTAAAGTAGCTTTAGTCACTTCTTATAATTTTTTAATTGACGTATATCTTTTATATTCTTTTATATAATTAATTTAGTTTATAAATATTTTAAACAGGTCTCAGAGAGATTTTACTTTTACTTATCAAATTAATTTTTTCCAAATTGTTAGTTACCCTTTGAGTCTTTAATTTGTATTTAAATTAATTATTTTAGCTTGTGAAAAGTAAGAAAACCATCCCCAGTATATATTAACTATCAAGCTTCTTAATATTCCAAAAAAGTTAAAATAATTGACTTTACAAAATGCGAAATGTTTTTCAAATCTTTTTAAAGTAGCTTTAGTCACTTCTTATAATTTTTTAATTGACGTATATCTTTTATATTCTTTTATATAATTAATTTAGTTTATAAATATTTTAAACAGGTCTCAGAGAGATTTTACTTTTACTTATCAAATTAATTTTTTCCAAATTGTTAGTTACCCTTTGAGTCTTTAATTTGTATTTAAATTAATTATTTTAGCTTGTGAAAAGTAAGAAAACTAGTTATTTGATATACATTAATTCATCTAATTTAAAATTTAATAAAATTGGCCAATTAAAATTTAATTTTTCTAAATAAGTAATCTCCTTAACTAAAAAGACCGAAAACTGGGCCCTTTTTCAGATTTTCACTAACCCAGGCCCCAATTTCTTTCCCATTAACCAATTTCCAGCAACTCCAAATCAGCAGGCCCAACCCAACGACCTTCCATCAATTCAAGTCCATCCTACTCTCTTTCCAAACCCCTCCGACCCAGCTCCCAAGTCCCGACCCGGTCCATCCATTTTCTCTCCCAAAATAACTCATCGTCTCCCAAAGCAGCGACAGCTTCACGCCGTGCATGTGTACAGTAAACGCAGGGTACAATTTTCTTGTATTCTTTCTCGTGTCCCTCTCAATCGTACCATCATAGCAGCAAAAGCAGTGCTGCTTCGTCCTCGCCAGCAGGAGATCACTCCACGTAGCATGTCAAAGACGAGTGGTGCGATCAAAGACGTCGATTTCCCTTTTCCACTTTGGGTAAGTAATTGAAATTTTAAAGAAAAGGTGTCTTCCCTGGTTAGTGAAACGTTTTTGAATTTTGAATTTTGAGGATTGGGCCTAGGTTCTCATCCATTGTTCACCCTTTCTGCCCATAATGAAGCCTTAATTTCCTCCCTTAAACACATCTTTTCTCTCATTTTGTTAGGAGGGGGAATTTCATTTAATTGGAAAACAGCGAGTTACATAGACAGTTGATATTAGTTCGTAAAAAAAATATATTTAAGAAGGTTGGAGTTTTTTTAGTTTAAAAAATATTAGATAAAATGTTGAAAACTATTTGGGAAAGATTTTCAGCTAATACTGTTAGAAATACACATTGATACATAAATATATTCGAGATCTTGAGGTGATAGAGTTCAGAAATACAGATTTTTGCTCTTACATGATTTGGTTTTTCCTTCTTTGGAGTTCTCGGAGTCGCATGCACGTGGTGGAGGTCGTTTCTTTCTACTAGCCTCGTCCCTGTTCGCTAGCTCGTGAAAGGTAAACTCCATTTCAGTTCAACCTCCCTATTTATTTAGTGTGTGTGCTGCTTACTTCTTGGTTATTGTGAGTCTTTTCAAGTGTCGAAAAGATGTTTTGTATATGGTTGTTTTCCTATTAGTCATCGTTGGTTTGTAATGGATTCGATGTGATATTTGTCCTTATATGATTCAATTAGTCGATCTAGTCGAGTTTCTTATGTTTGCATCTAGCTTCGGTATTCTCTGGCTACTTTGGGGTTATGTCCATTATTCCATTTTTCACTTCTACTAATTAATGTCATTGGGTCTATGTTACCCCATATTTTTAGTGATTAAGTATTCGGACATGTTGCATTTGAGATGGTTATTATCCCATGTTGTTATGCTTAAAGACTTATGCTATTTTTCTGAAAATCAACTTCTATATGTGTGGTTATTAATGTGTCATTGTATCCTTGCTCTTTCTATCAGAAGATGTGTAGTTTCAGTCTGCAGTACATCTTTATTTATTTAGAGTTGTGATTTTTCTCTGTTTCTCGGGCTGAGGATTTGTCGTAATTTTTCTATTTAGCTCTACACATTGTTGCTAGTGTTGCTACAATATATCTTCCTCTAATATTCTTTTTTCCTCAATATGTATATGCATGTTTATTTTGCTACTTAGTTTCTTTCGTTAAACCCATTTGTAAAAATTGCTATTGACTTTCTATGAAGTTTTAGGAAGTATGGTGTTATTTGTCCCTTCTGCATTTGATTACTAATAACTCTGCATGTTTGATCCCTTAATGCTATAATTTACCCAATTATAAAATCCGCACAAGAAGTTCATTTTTATTTAGAGTAGTCCCCTGATTTAGTATTGCGCTAATACGCCAACTATGCTTCTCCTATTCATCTTCAATGTATTGTAGATGGTTCACGAATTTTGCTCTACACAACTTCCTGTAAATTTATTTTCTCATGTACAATTTTTTCTCTGATATTTTTTAGTTGTTTGCTGCCCGTTAGAATATCAGTGGCTCTTCTATCTTTGCCAAAATTTGAAGATATCTTTACGGTTGTTAGTTTGTTATCTATTTCAATTACCTATGTGGTGTTTTGCTTAACAACATCCGTTTCTTTTACAATTTTGCGTTTATCCATGTTAAAATTGTTAGATCGCATTAAATAGATGTGATTAGACCAAAGCATGTGATATTTTATTTGATAATTATGCAGCATGTTGGTTTTAATATTTTGAGTGTTTGTTGGTTATTAATTATTTATTCTCCGGAATGTAATATATATATATAGTATATATTTACAAATATGTGTGCAGATATTTATCTTTTTTATTAACTTTGTCATTATTAATTTGGCTCCTCTGATTTTTTTTTGGAGTCGTTTCTTTTCTGCCTATTTTGAATTTCTTAAGTGGATTTCATCTTTTAGTTCCGTCTTATTTAAGTTACATCTCATTTATTTTACTTCTTCGTATGCTAATTCCTTACCATTATTTTGTTTGCATGTGAAATCCGTCCGAGTTCGCTATGAACTCTTGTTCATTTTCCTCACATTTCGAGAGAGTCTTAAAGATTCATAGCCTCTCACTGAGTAAGCCAGCATCAAATAAGAGATTGAAGCCCCGAAACTGGAAGAAGTTGAAACAAAACCAATTTGAAAAGATTGGGCTAAAAGGCTCAATTTTTTTTCATATTTTGTATTTTGTTGTGTTAGGCCTAAGACCCTTGTCAATTTTCTTATTTATTATTTACTATTTTATCTAGTCTAGGACAGGTATATAAGGTGACAAATTTGGTCCAATATCCCCAAAACGGAATTGGTCAAAAACCCAATGGAAAATAGGTCTAAATACCAGTCCTGGCGGATAAAACCAGTATATGGATCCAACCCTCTCTCTCCCTCTCTCTCTCTCTTTTACTTTTCCATATACTTTTTTGTAATTAGTTATCCTCAGCTTGGGGTTAGAAATTGAAAATCCCCGCAAGACGCTGCTATTTTTTTCAACGTATCAACTAAATCGATCGGCATTAAGAAGTCTTAAAAGTTATAACAAATAGTTTTTGCAAGTTGTTGATTCACTTAGATAAAGGGTTATAATTTAAATTTTTGCAATTCTGAATAAAATCTTCAATTCAAGTTATGTTTAATTTATAATGTTTTAGCCAAATAAGTTAGTTGTCGGAAAACCGTATTAACGGATATTTTAGGTGTCTTAAACTCCTTATTAAAATATAAATATGAACTCCGGAACCCCCTTTATAGTTTTCGTTAGGTTTCCTGTTTATATCTTATGAAAACAAAGTTTTTCTTGATTTTTCTTAAAAATAAAGAAAGCAATTCTAAAAACAAATAAAGATTTTTCTTTAAATAAAACACACCCATTTTTCTGATTTTCTCAAAGTTAATCCCATTGGTATCGTGCATCGATTTAAGCCATGTGGTGGAAAGGAGGATTCATGGTTTGATAGCATGACTCATATGAGGATGTGAACCAGCTCTTACACGTTGATGGTTTCCAACTTCAAACCCGCTAGTGTGGGGAACATACTCATTCGAGACATGTTCTCCAACCCCTTCCTATGCATAAGGTTGGGAAATAGAGGTACCTGAACCTTCACAAGCAGCTTCCATAGGTCGGTTAAAAGAAGTGACCATAACTTAATTCCTTCAAAAGGGAAGATCACAGTGCCTTAAGGACATGTACATGATATATGTGCACTCTATATGCAATAAGGATATGACAAACCATGTAAGAGAACATGAACTCTGAATGGAACCTTTTCAAAAGAAAATATCTATACAAGTAGCTCACAACAAAAATCCTAGAATTACAAACCTAGGCTCTG
The DNA here is from genome assembly GCF_001406875.1 of Solanum pennellii. Lineage (NCBI taxonomy): Eukaryota > Viridiplantae > Streptophyta > Magnoliopsida > Solanales > Solanaceae > Solanum > Solanum pennellii. The sequence continues at coordinate 12,810,817 of NC_028639.1, forward strand.
ATACCAAAAATTGTGGCGCCCCTTTCCGAGAGATACTACAACTTGACAAGAAATCGAATTTAATTCTTGCGACATTTAAAAGAGATGAACAAAGGTATACTGATTTTTTTTATCTAGTTCAGGGATTAGATTCATAACGAATAATTTAGTTAGGATGTTCATTTTTCCCACTTGAAATATATAATTGAGGTCAAAAATTTATATGGCACAAAATTTCAACTAAAGAAGAAAAAAATCTCCCAAAATTTATGAAGCAAGACCGACAAGCTTTCATGTATATATTATCGTCATATTTAAAGACGAAATAACGAGAGTATTACAAACTTCCATGTAGCAAAAATCAGCATGTTCATGCCTCACACAACATAAAAAATATATAGTAAATTATTATATTACAATACTTACGTTTACACACCCCAAAAAGGTAAAAACGTATAACCATACTTATATTAAAACTCATGGTGACATGACAAAGTCAGCCCTCAATGTCTAATATAATTATACAACACATAGATCATGCACAAGTCCCAAGGTTTGTACAAAATATATATATGCCTATATGCAAGTGTGAACTTGCTTTAAGTCTTTCCAAATCTCCATTTAAATGACCTGCTTCAACTGTCCTCTCGAACATTCCCTACGATAGAAACAACTATCGCGAAGCATAAAACTTAGTAGTGTAGAAACTATAGATCAGGAGCCCTTAGATTCAGCAAGTCATCATTCTCAAGTCAAGGGCAGTATAATTTAAATATAATTAGTAAATCAAGTAAACAATATACAAAGAGTATTAACTTGGATAATTAAAGCTCCAAATGTCCATAATGTTCGTAGCACAATTTTCCAAGAGGTTTAATAACAAGAGTCGCCCAATATATATATATATAAATATATATATTTATATATATATATAT
>NC_028639.1:12812626-12922308 GCF_001406875.1 Solanum pennellii
TATATATATATATATATATATATATATATCATGTCTTTACACCAGAACGAGTAGAAACAAGAAGGTTTGACGCCCTATATCAAGAAGGGTCAAAGCCCAAAAATCAAGAGAACTAAGAACCGCATTAAAATGGCTTTCTAGTTCGTACTTCAAATGGAAAACTCCATACTTAAGACAAACTAAAAATCAGAGTCAAGATGACAAATGATTCGAATCAAGAGGCATGCCAATAGTGACCAAGTCACACCCACAATAAGGACAGAGTCTCAACAAGAATGCCAAGTAATCAAGCAATCCGTACTAGTGGGCAGTCACACAAGAATCTTTAAACTCTTAAACGACAACAACACAAAAATGCAATGTGATAAGAGGTAATCAAAGTACCAATATAAACTTTCAGATATAGAAACAGGTAAAAAATAGTACAAGCACAAGTTTATACACAAATTTATACACAAACCAAGTAAAGAAACAGTCCAACACAACTTAAGGAGTTCAAACCGTAGTCCAACCAATGGATGAAGGTCCTCAACTTGTTCACGAATATATACAACCTTAAAAATACAATTAGATAACTTATTTTATTCCTAGTATCTCAATAATGTCGAAGTAAAACAGGATAACCATCACAAGTAAGCCTAGCCTGTACCAATATGATTAAGCTCCTAAAACAGTGATTCTGTCCAACAAAAGTACTTCATGTCACAACTTAGTTTTGAAACAGGAAACAACAAAAGTTTACTTTATATCCTTCATAAACGGTGTAGGTACTTATATAAATCTTTCCAATAATGAAGAATCACCTCAAAATACATTTTGTACAAAAGATATAATCAAAATACTAACAGTTGAACAGACAGGATTTCTAATTCCAGTAGCTGGACCTAACTTTTGCTATGTTGCGCCTGTATTTCGAATCCATAACAGCAAAATTAGAGTTTTTAATACACATAAGTGTTGTATAACAATGAATTATCTTTCCAAATCATATTTATTCACTGTAAACGAAGTTCTATATGAAAAGATATGTTTATAATACAAAAGACTACCCAGTTAAGAAACATATTTTTTCATCACTTATCAAAATAAGTTTGTGTGTAGAATTTACCCAAAAGGACCTAGTTTTTAATTTGATTTTTGAAGAACAACTTTTAGCTAATGTATAATGTTCTTCTGCTTCAGTTGAAACTAAATCACAAGAGGAGGTGTCAAAATATATTCTATAGAGATTGAATCTTAGTCACACATACAAATGTCACAAAAGGGTGCGTCCTAAATTATTGTGTGCTGCCACAAAATACTTACATATACTCTTATATATATATACTTGATACCAAAAAATTCAACTTATAAGAAATTCTAATTAGTCAATTTATGCAAATACCTCCAAACAAGACCTTCAATTACAGTAACAATTTATGTTAGGCACGTTTACAATTATCACAAAATTTCAAGTTCCCAAAATGAGTATAAAAAACCGTATAGTAATTAAGAAATGGTGTTGACTTTTAAATCAGGGTCTAGTATCTTAGGGATGTTACTAGGAGGCTTGTACGAGACCTCTTCGAGGTCGAGTACACCAGTAACGTCTAGGGGGTACAGTCTGGTCATTACAAACTTGGTGTCAGAGTATAGGTTTTTTGGATAATAATAGGGTTGATGTCACACAAACCACGTCAAGTAGATTCTTATTCATACATGTGAAGTGCACTACCTTTATGAATAAGAGGCTATGAGATGATTAGGAACGTTCCTTTCTTCATTATTATTCTGTGATCTTGCTTGAAGTCGTAATACTATATAATTCTTTCCTATTGATACTTTTCTTGTGCTTACAAGCAATGAATACAAGGAGGAATAAGGCTAGGAGGCCGCAGAGGAGAATGTTAATAAGGTGGTTCCCCCTCATGCTTCTCAAAACCCTCTAAATTCCTATTGAAGAAGGGACTATGTTCATTGTTGAGATAAGGGTTGTAATCCATAGCTTTACTCAAGTGTTCTCTACTTAAGTTGCTAGAAATGATAGGGTGCAAGGGAATCCAAATGCTAGCACCACTGCATCAAATATAAGGATTTGATAAGGATGAATCCTTCTACATTCTTTGGCTCCAAGGTGGAAGAGGATCCATAGGGGTTTATAGACTAGATGCCATGGGAGTGACCTCTCAAGAAAAGGCGGAACTAGCCGCCTATCTAGTACACAATAGCTAGTACACCGGTTCTACCTTTTCAAGTAGAACACCCTTTTTCTTTGTGGGGCTTTATGACACCGGATTCCATGTAAGCTCTCATTGTCTATGTCGGTTATGACTGATCTTCCCTAAGTAAAAAATTTAGAATAAAGTACGAAATATCCTATAATATCCTAATAATTGGATTAAGCTCAAGTTGGGGTATGGGAGTTCACAAGTTCCTTCCACTAGTAGGCTTTGAAGGGTGTTATAGGGAGTTCTTTGTAGTCATGAAGTAATATAAGAATATGTATGTTGAATGTAAAATAGTTGAAGTGAACATATCCTAATATACCAATGTTACTCATGATTCATGTAATTCACTTACGAATATTGGAATGATGAATGTAAATGTAATACGTGTGGCCAAGGTGGTTTCTGTAGGAATGCTTTATAGGGTTAGTAGTATTGGATTCTAACTTTACATTGCACAAGTGGATCCTAGGAAGTGCTAAGGTAATACCTTTATTCTATTTTAAAAATTATTCGGGTGTTGTTTGATGTGTTGTCTTGATGATGTAAATAATATTCAAAAAATCTCATAAATGCATACTTTACATGTAAATGTGCCTTTCTCATGTTTTAAAGTTTTTTATGCATTTCTCAATTCTTAGTGAATTAATTGTAATAACCCCTTTCTCCCTTTTCTAGTATGAGTATAGGTTTTGGCTAACTGGTTTGCTCATACATCCTTGAAAGAAGCTTGGACTCTGTATCTCCAATACTAGTGGTAGGTCCTGAAAGATCAAAGACTAATGCACTTGATGTAACTTTATGTTTTTCTATTGATGTAATAGACTTAGTTATCTTCTCTTATGTACGTTTGATCTAATTACTGTTGTATCTAAAGGGCTAAGGACCTTTTTAGAGACTTTTGTTGAACTCATATTATTAGAGGGTATATGTGTGACAATGGTATTAGATTCCTACAGTATTTCTTTACAAAAAGAAAGTTGAACTTCTATTGTCAAAATTTTTTAATTTCCACAATATATAAATTTCATTATATCACAACGCACATGGACACCCTAGAAATTAGGCATTCTTAGGTTATAAAGTGGAGTACTTGACCTCTCGGAGGTCTTGTACAAGCATCTTAGAGATCTTTCATTGAACATATACGAAAAAGTAGTGCAGAATTAAAACTTTTCTTTCAAATCAAAATGAGGAAGTCATTTCATAAAACGTCTAACATATGTTTAAAAAACCATCTATGACATCATCAGTACATTTGTCTTGGGTCACTGCCCATAAAAGTCTAAACATGAAAGAAAATAAAAAGACATCATAGTGGTGGGGTCCTCGATTGCTATGAGACCTTCCCAATCTTCTCTTCTTTGATACCATGGAACTCTACCCATCAAAGCAAATTAATATTCTCAAGACCCTACATGGACAACGTACATGCAAAATATGTTAGTATGATATGCACTATGTATGGAAACTATCATCCAACATAAGATATCTGAAAGGGTTAGTCAAGAATAGACATAATCATAAGAGATAAAGAAATAAACATAACATGAATAACATAAAAATAATAAAGCATCATAAAAAAATAAAGAGTTCATACTTAAAGCATTGTCCTTCATACTCAAATGAAGTACTCACAAGCCACCTCCAAGTATACTTGTGCAAGGCTAAGGTAGCATCCCATACTACTACCAAAGCTAAGTACATCTCTTTGGTTATTCTTGATCATATCCCACTTTCATAATTAAGACTTAAGTTCATCATATCATATGAGCACTATGCCCCTAGGCCACCCAAAAGCAAACTTCTGCAATGCATGTGAAGCATCCCATACTACCTCACACACTAAGCATATCTTGAAGTCACCCTATCTTGTTTCATTTCATCTTAGAAGTCATATTATACACAAGCTTCATATTGATAGGGAACTATCATCATAAGTCAATCATATCTTGTCATGGGATGCAGCTATTGTCACTATCCAATCTAAGCATGCATCATGTAAGGGTAATGTCATAGGTAGCTTCATGTCATACTTGTGCCTCGTATGAATAACATCTCGTACTAGCAGCCACACTAAGTAATCCTCTAGACTATACTATTCCAAGATAACTTGTTTTGCACTCTTGTCTATTAATCTCAAAATTTCTACCATAATAGACGTACTACCATGGAAAGTATCTCATCCTACTATCCATGCAAACTAAGGAATGATAAAACCATCCTAAACACCATGCAACCAATCATGTAGATGCAAGCTAACCATGGGGGAGTATGTATTCTCATCCCTAAGCTACCATGAGTAACATATCTCAAGCTATTCCATGAAATACACCTTACATATATACCAATAATAGCTACCATTAGGAGATTATAAGCCTTTCTCCTAAAGTTTCCATGAAATGGTTTGGCCAAACCAAGTCAAGCTATGATGATCTATTATCCTTACAGCACAAGACCAAGCTAATAATGAGATAATATACTTCCTCCTTCCCAAGCTAACATGAGAACAACCATTACCAATCTACCATGAAGTTCATCACCTCAAGCTACAATGAGTATTTCAACTCAAGCCTCCTTAATATTTACTATGCAAGACACCGTTGAGGCCTTCCATGTCAAGCTAACGTGTCCTTGGTGTTATCTCACCAAACCTAGTACACAAGAAGTTCTCATATAATTCATATTCAAGCTAATCTGAGTCTACTATGCATTTACTCATTTTAGGTTCATAAGTCAACCTAAGGTTCATCTATGTGAGAGAACTTGCTTCTCCTAATCATGTTCATATATAGGTGTAGAAAACATCATCATTATCATCCTCATAGGGACTTTAACCCAAAGCCCTAACATCAGTGACATAACAACCCATAAATAATTACTACCTTTAATGCAGTATCATCTATGTTAAATTTCATGCTTTCTTCAGTCAATTTGATCATTAGAAGGTAATTCTAGATATACATGATCACATAGGTTCAATTCAAGATTTAAAAGTCAAGACCAACCTAGATCAATTAAGCCTAGTTCAATTAATATCTAGGTGATTCAATCATGATCAAATAGTATAGAATATATTGAATTAAGAAGATCAACATAAATCTTCATCTAGCCTCTAATGGCCTAAAATCACCTTGATCACCTTCAAATTCGATTACTATAATTCACCATGGAAAAACCATAGAAACAACATATAATAATCATGTCAACATCATTGAATGTTACCCTCTATATTAGGATCACAATCAATCCATACCCACAATGCAATCACAACGCTTGCTAGAATGGGGTTCTTTTGATTCACAATTGAAGGGAAACTACGAGGCTTCATGGATGCAAGAATCCATGAAATAATAATCTTCCCAACCTTATATTAAAGACTTAAACCCAACTTTTAACCTTGGTGAATTCGTTCTGAAGTAGCCTCCAATTTCTCTTCTTCTTCAATGGTGGTTTTGGGCGAATTTTGGGTTAGAAAGGTTTTGATTAGTAGTCTAGGGTCTTCTTTTGTATTGTACTGATTATATTCTCTTCAAATACCTTTAATATGCGCTAATAAATAATCCATAAAGTTCCCAAAATACCCTTGCAAGTATTCGACCATTTAACCAATTCTAATTTAACTTAAAAATGACGCGACCAAATATCAGAGTTTACTGCACGTGGAGGAGGAAATTTTGTTTCTCGGTTATTGAAAATCTTGGGTCATAATGGTTTATGAAGGCCCAGCATCGCAGGGAGAGATATTTGCCCTTGAAGTGCTTGTTGCGCATTGCGCAGCAGCCATCACTTCTAGGCTGCCTGGAAGCTTCATTGGCCAATGTTTGGGTTCTCCTGGGGGACCCTTAGGCTGGTCCACTGGGCATCGTTCTCAAACCTTTAGACCCTTCACATGTCACTTTATTTACAGGAACAATGGATACTCAATTTCACTCTCAAACCATCCTCCAAAACACTATAACACACTCGTTGAACTTTGACTATTTTTTAGACGTCTTGGACGTTTGACCTCCAAATTCTACCAAACTTTATATACTGACTCTTAACATTATTTATAGTCATTTAGGACGTTATAACCTCATGAAACTCATGTGAGGCTATATCTACACCTATATCACATTTGAGGTGTTAAAATATTCCCCACATGTGAAACATTCGTCCTTGAATGACACATTCTTAAACACTTATTTTAAAGGACCTAGTGTAGACTAGCAGCCCAACGTAAATGCATTATACCGAAATTCACATTACCAAAATCAAGGAAACAATTCAATTCAAAGCTAAACATACATAATCATATAAAGAATTATGAAAATGGTTCGTTATCTCCAATTTGGGAACAAGACATACATTTCTTTCTAACATCAATTCCTCATCATAAGGAAACATAAAAAAAAATTCATAAACATATGAATTTCTTGAAATTTTATAAACCAATAAAGAAGCACATAACAGACAGGGACATGAGGATATCACTCTTGATCACCCTTAGATTTGAGAGAAAAGAACCTAGAATTGGCTTTAGAAACACCTTCTTTACTATTAGCAGCAACATTCTTGCCTTCTCTCACATTATCCTTTGCCTTATGGCAATCCCTCATCCTGTGGCCACTATCACCACATCTATAGAAACCATCCGTATCGTCCAAACATCTAACCTCATGATATTTATAACACCTAGGTCAAGTAGGTTGGGAATAATCATTTTTCCGTCGAGTTATAGGGTTAGACACCCTTTCATACTCATACTTAGAAGCACTAGAATTACCTTGTCCGGAAAACTTTTATCGATTCTTAGAACGACAATGTTCATCGGACCCTTCCTTGTCCATCCTAATTCTCTTTTTCTCCTTCCTAATATTGGATTCTTCTAGTTGTTGAGCAAACACGATCAGTTGGGAGATATCCATATCATGAACAAGCATGGCTATATAATATTCTTCTTCTACTAGTTCGGACACCCCCTTCATGAACCTGTTCATCAAGTCTCTAGGATTAGCCACCAAGTTCGGAGCATAATTAGACAAACCATTGAACCTCAAATAATAGTCCTAGACACTAAAACTACCTTGATTGAGGTTTATAAACTCCTCCAACTTATACTCTCTCAATTCCCTAGTAAAGACCCTATCAAGGAAAACCAACTTAAAAGTCTCCCAATCTATAGGGCAAGTTCTTAAAGGTCTACTATCTTTCCATTGCTCATATAAAAGTTGGTCAATATCTTTAAATATATAGGCATCCAACTCCTCCTTTTCTATGGAAGACACTCCCACGATTGCAAGCACCTTATGTACCTCATTAATAAACCCATTCGGATATTCCTCAATTTTGGAGCCATAGAACTCTTGAGGATTCATTCTCAAGAACTCTCTTACTCTAGTATCACTTATTCCTCCTATAGGATTATCCGAATCCACCTCTCCTCTAATAGCTTGGGCCGTTAAGGCTTGAGCCAACGAATTCATAGAAGCCCTAAATTCCTCAAGTATAACATTCCCTATTGGAGGGTTATTAGGAACTTAAGGAGGAAATTGCTCTTGCACTGGGGGAGGTACATTCCCTTGCACTTGGGGAGGATTCTCTTACGCCCCATTCCCATATCCTTCCCTTGTAGCATTAGCCATAGTATTAGACTATCAAACAGTATCATAGGCAAACATTAGAAGAAGGGCTTACTCAAGCAAAAATATATGGCATGACTTGAAGAATGAAGAAGCGAAACTTTACTAACTATCCCATAACCTCATACTCATAGATGTGTGTTTACTCACACCGATGAATAACACTCTACTAGACTGGTATTGAGAAATCCTAAGACCATTTCATAACTGTATGCTCTTATACCAAGTTTTTCACGACACACATGTACACCCTAAAAGTTAGGGCATTCTTAGGTCATTATATGGCATACTTGACCTCCGGAGGTCTTCAACAAGTCTCTTAGATATCTTTGATTGCATATATACGAAAAGTAGGCAGAATTAAAACTTTTCTTCAAAAACATAATGCGGAAGTCATTTCATAGATGTCTAACATATGCTTTAAAAACCATCTATGTCATCATGGGTACAATATTATTGGGTCACAACCCATAAATGACTAAAGATTAAAAAATATAAAAGAAATCGTAGTGGTGGTGTCCTCGGATTTGATGAGGACCACCAATCTTCTCTTCTTAGAAACCTTGGAACGCTACCCTCAAAGAAACTCAATCTTCTCAAGACCCTACATGGATAACATGTAGGCAATACGCATTAGTACTATATGTACTAAGTATTGAAACTATCATCCAACATAAGATATATCAAAGGGTTTTTCAATAATAGACATAATCATAAGAGGTAAAGACATAACATAACATGAATATCATAAGCATAATGAATAATATAAGAGTTCATACTCAAATCATTGTCCTTCTTACTCAAATAAACTACTCACAAGCCACCTCCAAGTATACTTGTGCAACACTAAGGTAGAGTCCAATACTACTACAATAACTAAGTACATCTCTTTTGTCATTATTGAACATATGAACTTTTTATACTCACGACCTAAGTTCATCATATCATTTGAGCACTATCCCCTAAGCCACCTCAAAGAACACTTGTGCAATGTATGTGAAGCTTCCTATACTACCTCACACACAAAGCATATCTTGAAGTCACCCCATCTTGTTTCATGTCATCTTCGGATTCATCTAGTAGACTTACTTCATAGTTAAAAGGAACTATAATCTTAAGTCAATCATGTCATGTCATGGAATGCACCTATAGTCACTATCAAAGCTAAGCATGCATTATGTAGTAGTCATGTCATAGGTAGTTTCAAGTCATACTTGTGCCTTGTATGGATAGCATCCCATACTACCATCCATACTAAGTACTCCTCTAAACTATCCTACTCAAAGCTAACATGATCTTAATTATTTTCTATTAAGCTCAACTTTCTACCATAATAGACCTACTACCATGGAAAGCATCTCATCATATCATCCAAAATAACTAAGGAAGGATACAACCATCCTAGCCACTATGCAACCAATCATGTAGATGAAAGCTAATCATAGGGGATCATGTATCCTCAACCCTAAGCTACCATGATAAACCTATCTCAAGCTATTCCATGAAATATACCTTACCTTCAAATAAAACTACCATTAGGATAGTATAGGCCTTTCTCCTAAAGCTTCAATGAAATGGTTTTGGCCAACCCAAGTCAAGATAAAATGATCAAGTATCCTATAAAACAAGATCAAGATAATCATGGGAGAAATTACTTCCTCTATACCGATCTAACATGAGAACCACCAGTCCCAATCTATCATGAATTTCATCACCTCAAGCTATCGTGAGTATTTCAACTCAAGCGTCCTTGGTATTGACTATCCTAAGCAACCTTTGACGTAATCTTAGTCTACCATCATTTACTCATTTTAGGTTCTTAAGTCAACCTAAGGTTCATATAAGTGAGAGAATTTGCTTCTCCTAATCATGTTCATGTCTAGGTGTAGAAAACTTCATCATGAATTTACCCCAAAATCTCAAACATCAACGGCATAATAACCCATAAACAATTACTACCTTTTATGATATATGTCAACTTCATGTTTTCTTCATTCAATTAGATCATTAGAAGGTAATTCTAGGTATAAATGATCACATAGGTTCAATTCAATCTTTACAAGTCAAGACAAACCTAGATGAATTAAGCCTAGTTCAATTCATATCTAGGGGATTCAATCATGATAAAATAGTATAGAATATAATTTAATTAAGAAGATAAACATAAACCTTCATCTAGCTTCTAATGGCCTAAGATCACCATTATCACCTTCAAATTCAATTATTATAATTCATCATCAGAATACCATAGAAACAACATATAATAATTATAAATACATCATTGAACGTTACCTACTATATTGGGATCACAATCAAGCCTTATGCACAATGCAATCACAACCCTCTCTAAAATAGGGTTTTTTAGATTCACATTTCAAGAGAACCTAGGGGGATTCATGGATGGAAGAATCCATGAATTAATAAGATTCACATACCTTATATTAAATCCTTAAACCCAGCTTGATACCCTTGTGAATTCATACAAAAGAAACCTCCAATTTCTCTTCTTCTTCAATTGTTTTTTTGGGAGAATTTTAGGAGAGAAAGGTTTTGATATGGAGTCTAGGGTCTTATTGTATATTTTAATGCTTAAATAATATTTAAATACCTAAAATAACCGCCAATAATTAATCCCTAAAGTTATCAAAAGACCCCTGCAACTATTGGACGATTCAACCGATTCTAATTTGACTTAAAAATTATGCGACCAAATCTGAGAGTTTAATGCATGCGCGGAGGCAATTTTTGATTCTAGATTATGGAAATTAAGTCTAAGGGACTTCATGGATGTAAGAATCCATGAGTGAATAATCTTCACATTCCGTATATTAGAGCCTTAAACCCATCTTGAAATCTTGGTGAATTGGCCCAAAATATCCTCGAACTTCTCTTCTTCTTAAATGGTGGTATTGGGAGAATATTTTTAGATAAATGTTTTGATTTGGAGTCTTAGGTCTTATTGTATATAGTAATGGTAAAATACGCTTCAAGTAACTTAAATAACTGCAATAGATAAACCCTTAAGTACCCAAAAGATCCCTGCAACTATTGGACCATTTAACTAACTCTAATTTGACTTAAAAATGACGCGAAAAAATATGGTAGTTTACTATATCGAGGAGGCATTTTTGATTCTTGGTTCTGCAAAATATCGGGAAAGAAGTTCATGAAGGCCCCACATCACAGGGCAAAATTTTTTCCCTTCAATTTCTGGATGTGCGTCGCTCAGCAGCCTTCACTTCTAGGCTGCCTGGCAGCTTCGGTTGCCCATGTTTGTGTCCTCCTCGTGGACCTTTAGTCTAGTCCTTGAGGAATCTTTATTGGAAATTTCAACCCTTTATATGTCGATCTATGTAAAGGAACAATCGATACTCAATTTCACCCTCAAACCATGCTCCAAAACTCCACTACAAAACACTATGACACACTAGTTGAACTTTGAGTACTTTCCAAACGTCTTGGACATTTGGCCTCAAAATTCTTCCAAACTATATATACTGACTCTTAAAAATATTTTTAGTCATTTTAGGACCTTATAGCCTCATGACAGTCACATTAGGCTCTAGCTACACCTACATCACGTTTGAGTTGTTACACATTATACAGTGACTATTACGCTAAGGGCTTATGTAAGACCCCTTCCAGTTAAGTATGCCGGTAACATCTAGGGGGTACTCTTTGGTCGTTACAATTGCTTTCCTTAGAGATAAAGAATAAGTATCTTTCAACAATTCCAATAAAGGCCTCCATCACAAACTACATTTTGTCGACATATCTTACAGAAATAGCGATTTGCTCTTTTTGTGACACACCTTTACATCATTTACATCAAATTCTTGTTTCTGGGAAGAATGAGATGATATTTCTGTTTGGTTGAAATTTTCATCCTGGCATAGTTTATTTTGATTTTGATGCGCAAAACTTGTTTTGTGTTCTCCAATAAAAATATTCCTCCAAACTCATTGAATTCCAAACTAAAATAGTAGTTATGTATACAAAATCTATTAAAAATCATCCACAATAGACCAAATAATTTATCGATACTCAAATAAATAAAGTAGCTTTTAACATAAAACATAATCTATTGAGGACTTTCAACACATGACAACAAAAAACTAAAATAAATGAAAAAAAAATTAAAAATCCCGTTTCACACTTAATCGATGTTCAGGAAGAAATATACAATGATTAAAGAATCTAATTTCTTAAAATTTCAAAAATGTATGAAAGTTGAGAAGAGAGAAAGGTAAAGAGTAAAGTTTTAAAGGATTTTTGGGAGAAGAGGAAGACAAAAAACTAAATGGAAAAGACAACTATGAATCAATTTGCTTTTTATGTTAAGAAAAGTCTAAAGTGAATCTTTTGTTTCCTTTTGTTCTTTGCTAACTTAAAAAGGTAATATGTGTACATTTTCTTAGTATAAAAACAGAGCAAATGTTAAATAAATGCCATGTTCAAGCCTCGGATCGAACCCACGCTGAGTTTTGGGTTTTGTAAGAACAAAAATCGAATAATGAAAAAAATTAAAGAAAGCACCAACACTTGGGCTCGAATTCGGAAGGCTGAAGCATCTTCGCACAAACTTAAGTGCTAGGCTATCAACCTTTATTGTGTCAAGGTTCCTCACCCGTTAATATATGTCCAAGAAAATTGATATTGAATATATATAGTAGAATAAATTTTCCGACCAAAGTTATTCATCTTACCAACCTCGCCATGTCATTGCTCCGCCCTTCGGTTTTTGGGAGAAGAAAAAGATAAAAACTAAAAGGAAAAGAAAATTATCAATCTATGATTTTTTAAAGAATTTACTAAAAGTCAATAGTGGACCTTTTTTCCTAAATTTAAAAGGGTAATTTTTGTAATGTTTCTCAGGAGAAAAAATGAAATAAATATTAAATAAATGAAATGTTCAAGCTTGGGATCAAACCCAGGCTGAGTTTCGCGTTTGTTAAGAGGAAATATGTAATAATTTAAAAAATTAAAGAAAATGCCAACACTTGGTCTCGAACCCAAAAACCTGAAGTATCTTTGCACAACCTTAACCGCTGGGTTGTCAACCTTCATTGTGTAAAGGTTGTTCAATAGTTAGTACATATCCAAGGAAATCACATTCATTCCATACTTGAACAAACCAGTGGAGCCATCACAGCACATTTATCAGTGGGCCATACCACACTTCGCACATGCATAGTCCTATTTCCTCCTTGTGCCACAATACCTTGAGAATGTACAAGTTCAACTTTGAAATTCTGATTTTTGAACTCATCACTATTTCTTGATGCAGGTTCACTAAAAGTTGTTGAAGTAGGTCTATTTAACCTGTGTTGAAAAGAAGACCTGGTTGCATTACTCTTCTACTTCGCAGACTCATTTCCTGTCGTAGCCTTCTTATTTTGAAACTTTTCTTTATCACTAAGCTTAACTTACTCAACTTGTTGCACATTTATGATAAGTCTCTGTATATCAATATATTTTATTATTATAGTTACCTTTCCCTCCTTATTTTATTGATGAGACAACCCAACATCCAACATACTGATCCTACTCCTTATTTCAACAACCGTCTCCGGGGTATAATAGGAAACTTCGATGCACACTCATCGATTCCTGCCTGAGAGAGAGAAATTCTCTTCCATTGGCTACCTTAGTTCACGAAGAAAGAAACGAACCATCAAGGCATCCTCAAACACAAACTAACTCACAATTGGTGCACCCTCAACAAAGTTCTTATTCCATTGGTCAAACTAGATCCTAAAAACACCCTTCAATAGGCATGCAACTAGGTCCAATCGCTCATCATCAGGAACATGCATAACCCAAACACATCCTATAACTATACTACAATGTTTTCTAGATCCTGAGTGACACAGTTGAGCTGGTGAAATATGGAGGATTCATCCTTAAGAACTCACACATCAATGATTTATCAGTCACATCCTATTGATTCCCTCATTAAAAACATAATTCTTTCTGTGGTTGAAAATTACTCAAAAATTATTCTTTCAAAAGAGATGATACCCAAACTACTCAAAACTCTTTTGGAAATCTTAGTTTCCTCTGTACTTAAATATGAAAACATTTTCTCTTCGGAATACTTAGTTCCAATATATAATTTTAAGGAAAATGAACTCAACTCTTTTTTTTCTTTAAACTCCATGCTCAAGTCTTAAGACAAGTTTGAATTTTTTTTGAAAAGACTCTTTGAAATGACTCGAAGAAATCTCAAGACTTAACTCTCAATTCTAGCAGGAATATTATTATGAAACATAGGTTAAGTTTTATGATAATAAGGATGTCATGATAATTAAATAAGTTTCAGATAATTAATCATGACAAAATGGTTAAAAAACACAATCTGGATAGCAAGTCCGTGAAGCACATATGAATTATAATATTTTGTCACAAAAAAAGTTTGATAAATTAGAGTGTGTCTTCTTTACACAAAGCGGGTAGAGAAATTTATTTCAAGGGAGGAAGTCCGTGACATGGACTTTGGTTCCAATTTCTGTTCAACTTTTTCTTGTTCTATCAAGTACGATTAAGACAATACCCATTTAGTTTCTACAATACAAAATCTCAAATTCTTGTAACCCACTACAATTTTAGCAAAACTCACTCATGATTTCTCAATTTACTCAATCCCTTAAAAAAATCGTCGCCTAAAGAACTCTACCAAACATCAAGATTAAAGAACGAAAAATAACTATTCAAGAAACTCATCAAGAACTTAATTTTTCAATGTCTAGAAATAAAGTCGATAATGTAAAACATTATGGGTGTGTGGGTGACTATGAAAATGCACATACCTCTTGGCTATTAAACCCTTGGTCAAAGAACCTTCTATTCACAAGCAAAATTGAAGAAGGCCTTGAATTCTCTCCTTTTCTCAAGTTTTTGAACTCCTCTCACAACCGTAGCGTAAATTATTATTCTCTAAGCTCAACTTAATATGTTTACATCGCTAATTATTTTCTAAAAATGAAGTATATAAGGTAGGTAAAGGAAAAGAACAAAACACGCCTCTTATTTTTGGGTAATTTTCCTAAGTGGAGAGCCTTAACTCAAATCGACATATCTCCCTAACACAAGCTCAAATTTTAGAAAAATAGGTGGAGTTAGAAAGAGGATTCAAAGAACATTCATTTTATATAGTATGCACCACCTAAATCATCATTTACTGAATGTTATGAGTGTTTGAAGTTGACCCAAAACTCAAGACTTAAGTATAACTTTTAAAATTTCAGATTTTGTGATTTCCTATTTCGTTTTTTGTAATTTTAGCTCTTTCAAATTGCGAGGTGTTATATTTCATATGATTGAGTCTGTCCCCAACTTCGAGCTAAGAGTGGAGGCACCTAGTGGCGTGGTCGAGCAGAATTGTGATTTTCGTGATGATGACAGGGTTGATAAATAGGTTTATCCTGATTCAGCCAAGAAGATAGATGAAGTAAGGTTTTTGAGGGAGGATGTGTAGTGGATTGTTGAGAATTTGACAAAGTTTCAGGATATTTAGGAGATGTTTGTGCTGTCTATGATGGAAATATCTCGTGTGGAGACCTCCACATTTGGTACTAATGGTGTCTTCAGAACTTTTAATTCCTCCTATGTTAGGCTGTGATGCCCTGACTAATGTCCTAACACTCCTGAAGTCCTATGAACTAGACTAGAGACTCACCTATCTAATAATTATTAAAATGATATTTTCATAAATGTACTAACATATTAAAGTTGATTTAGAAGTAACAAAGCCTACGCGTCAAAGGAAGACATTGACGTCCGAAAACTACCGAACTTGAACTAGTAAACGTCCTTGTGTTTTGTGAAGGTTTGGGAGTGTCATATGAAGTCTAAAACATGTAAAAATAATTAAAATAGGTAAAATAATTATTGTTGGTCGCAAAATTTCCAGTCGCGACTCCCCAAGGACCACCCGAAGGATCCTTGAGGAGGACCCGAACGTTGGCAAGCAGGCTGCAAAATAGCTGTGCAGCCACTATATGAAGGTCCTTGCGCGTCGCACAACCATTAATTGGTGGGAAATTTTTTCCTCGCGATGCGGGGACTTTACTAGGATCACTTCCTCAAGCCATCTCTGAGAAAAAAAGATTTGGAACTTCCCCTGTTTGCGACGCACAGCCACATCCCTGATTCGTTCGCGTCATTTTAAAGTCAATTTCAGTTAAAAAAAAGACCCAATTATGTGATGGGTACTTCGGGTAATTTAAGAGGTTACCATATCTTGATTTAGGGTCAGTTTAATTCATTTCTAACCACCCAAATAAAGTAACCAAATCTCTCCACTTCTCTCTAAATTATCTCTCTAGCTTAACCTCCATTGAAGAGCATAGGAAGCTGTGAGAAGAAGACCAATTTCTCAAGTTTTTCACTTCAATTTCGTGTGCAATCATCAATTAAGGTATGGGGATTTTAATTTATGGATTAGTTTCTCCATGAAGCCCTCCAAAACTTCTATTTTTGAATTCAAAGTTGTGACAAAAAACTAGGGCTTTTGATTTGGCCATGGGTTCAATCCAAAATCGTTTTATTTATGTTATATGCCTTGAATTATGAATATATTGGGATTAATTGAAGATTTCTATTGTGAAAATATTCCAAGAACCCTTTTGGACCCTACGACCTCATTTGTTAAATGTTGATGGATGAATTAAGTACCTATGAACATGATGCATTGTATTCAATGATTATCTAGTTATATAATCTTTTTCTCATGCCTAATGTGCGGTGGATGAGGGTGATCATGATACTTGATTCCTAACCTTGAACAAAGGGTAAATTCTAGGGTGTGGATATATGATGAAGATTATTGTGCATACCTTCTGAATTATCTTGCCAGGTACATAGCTTATGAGAGGATGCAAGAAAGGTAATTGGGATGTTTTCATTCTCATTAACCTAACCTATTGTTTGGCAGGAATTTTGTATAATATAGTTGAACTCTTGTGTTTATTGAAAGTATAGTCCTCAAGGAAACACTGTAATTAAAATTCTTAAAATGCTACTCCATATGTATGTTAATTCTAGGATGAAAGTGTATTCTCACCTAATGAATCTAAGAGATTTATGTTGATATATATAGAATGAAGATGGATTAATCTTCACACATGTAGATATAATTAAACAATGGTAGTAATGTTGGGAATGTATACTAAGTACTGAGAGGATATGGACAATTACGACAAGACCATTCAATTAATGCTAGTAGTTAGGGAGTCCTAGTGATACTCATGAAACGAGTACTTCTCTTCTAATGCAATAGGTAGAGCCCTTAGAATAAATATCCCTATTCATTAACTATGTATCCCCGTAGGACTTATATACTGGATACATATAGTAGCTAGTATGTAGGTTCTACCTTGAAAAATAGATCCCATTTTAGATGTGGGGCTTTCTCCAACCGGATTCCTTGCAAGATATCCTGGTCTATGTCGGTTATGGTTGATCTTCCTTAAATATTAAGGTAAAAAATGAAGTATGAACTATCCTATGATGTCCTAATAAGTGGATTAAGTTCAAGGTGGGATATGATACTTCACTTGTTCATTGCACTATTAGGCTTTGAGGGATGTTATAGGGAGTTCTTTGTAGTCTTGCAGTAATATGAGAATATTTAAGTTGCATGGATAATAGTTGAAGTGAAGATATCTTTATATCGAAATGTTTGTCATGATGTGTATATTTCACTTATGATTATTGGTATGTGATGAAAGTAATGTAATATGTGTGGCAAGGTGGTTTTTATCGGAATGCGTGGTAGGGGTTGGTAGTATAGGATCCTAACTCTACATTTCACATGTAAACCCTAGTAAGTACTAAGGTCATGCCTTCAATGTAGATTTGTACATTTTGGGGTATTGTCTTATGTGTTGTCTTGATGACGTAAATGGATTTCAAAAACCTCATAAATGCATACTTTACATGTAATTTTCCATTTCTCATGTATAAATGGTTTTTACGCATTTCTTAATAGTTAGGTCATTAATTGTACTAACCCCATTCTCCCTTTTATATTATGAGTATAGATTTTGTCTAATTTGTTTGCTTCTACATCCTTGAGAAATATTGGACTTCTATTCTCCAAGACATTATGGTAGGTCCTCAAACATTCAAGGACATATCCACTAGGTGACACTTATGATTTCTCTATTTATATAATAGACCAAGTATTTGTTTCTTATGTAAATTTGTTGTAATTGGCTAATGGGTCTAAAGGGATAAGGACCCTCTTTATAGACTTGTGTTGAACTCTTATAAAAAGATGGTGTTGTGAGACAATATTAGAATATAATCATGAATCACTTATATTGTTAAACGAGGAGTCTAAGTGAACTCCATTAACGAGGAGTCTACCTAAACTCCATATATTATATGTGAGAAGTCTAGCTATACTTCACTATATAAAAGTTTTAAACTTTCCTCACAATTTTAAGTTCATTATGCCATGACGATTATGCTAAGAGGTTTGTATGAGACCTCTTCAAGATCGAGTAAGCCGGTAACGTCTTGGGGGTACTCTCTTGTCTATACAAACTTGGTATCACAGGATAAGGTTTTGGGATAATAATAGGTTTTATGTCAGACAAACAATGTCAAATAGAGTCTTATTCATAAATGTGAAGCGCCCCACCATTATAAATAGGAGGCTATGCGATGATTTGGAACATTACTTTTTTCATTATTAATCTATGATCGTGCTTGGAGTCGAAATTCTATATAATTCATTCCTTTTAAACCTTTTCTTGTGCTTATAGTCCATTAATACAAGGAGGAGTAATTCTAGGAGGGTCGAAGAGGAGAATGCTAATGAGGTGGTTCCCCCTTAAGCTCCTCAAAACCCTCTAAGTTCCTATTGAAGAAGGAGCTATGTCAAATGTTGAGATAAGGGCTGCAATCCATAGTTCCACTCAAGTATTTGTTACTGAAGTTGATAGACATACTACGGTTCAAGTGAATCCCAATGCTAGCAGCACCACTTCAAGGATAAGGGATTTCAAGGTGAATCCCCTTACATCCTTTCGCTCCAAGGTGGAAGAATATCCACAGGGGTTTATAGATGAAGTATTCGTGGTGGTAGATTCCATGGGAGTGACCTCTCAAGAAAATATGGAACTCGCCACCTATCAACACAAAGAAGTATCTCATGTTTGGTATGAATAATGGAAGTATTAGAAGCCGGTTAGAGAGGGCTGGATTATTTGGGGGGCTTTCAAAACGGCATTCCTTTGTTCGTTCTAGCCTTTGGAACTAATGGAGAGAAAAATACTAGAATTCATCAATCACCGTCAAGGGAATATGAGTGTGAAAGAGTATAACCTTTAGTTAAGTCAAGTATATAAGTATGCTCCTACCATGGTGGCGGACTCTAGGGGTAAGATGAGTAAGTTTTTAATGGGGATATCTGATCATATGGTTAATGAATGTAGGTCGGCTTTGTTAATTCCAAGCATGGACATTTCTCGTCTTATAGTCCATGCCAAACAAATTAAGGAGCAAAAGATTAAGCAATTTGGTAGGGATTGAAGATATTAAATCCCAATGAGGGAAATTTCTTCAAGGCTACTTTTGAGATAAAATATATACTAAGCTTCAAAAAGTGGTTTTCTAATCCAAGACCCTCTAATGCTCCAAATCCCAATCAAGGGATGAGGACTACCCCTAAGCCTCAAGGGGAAGATAAGAGTGGCCCTTTTGTGGAAATAACTAATTGTGCCAAGTGTGGTAAAAAGCCTGAAAGGAAGTGTCTTGCTGGTATGGGAATTCCATATGGATGCGGATAGAGTTGTCACCAATTGAAAGATTTTCCAAACTGTACGATCAAGGGTAGAGAAGGTACCCAAGCTCCCACTAATACTCCAAACCCCGATGCTCATAGAAAGAATAGCTTTTACGCTCTTCGCTCTAGGGATGATCAAGAGGAGTCTCCCTATGTCGTCAGTGGTATGCTACAAGTGTTTTACATAAATGTCTATGCTTTACTACATCTCAGGGCCACTTTATCTTTTGTGACCTCTTTATTGACCATGAAGTTTGACGTACTTCCCAATGTTTACCATGAACCTTTTCTGGTTTCTACCCCGGAGGGTGATTGCGTACTTGTTAAAATAATTCTAGGGGTTGTCCCATTTCATTGCCCAATATTCACATTGGTTGAGTTGGTAGAAATTTATATGTTGGACTTTGATGTTATTTTGGGGATGGATTGTCTACATTCTTGTTTTGCTTCCATTTATTTTAGAATTCCGGTAGTAAAGTTTCAATTTCTAAATGAACCCATTGTAGCGTGGAAGGGGGAAACCTAAATCAAAAGAGTCGAATCATATCTTGTCTTAAAACTTATAAGTTGATCTCTAAGGGATGTCTTTATCATACTGTAAGAGTAAAGGATCTTGAGTCCTAGACTCCTCCTTTAGAGTCGGTCCCCGTAGTGAAGGATTTTTATGCATGTCTTTCTTGATGACTTACCCGAAATTCCTCCGGAGCAAGAAATTGATTTTTCCATTGCATTATTATCGGATACAAAACCCATTTTAGTTTCTCCTTATAGAATGGTTCCGACCGAGTCGAAGGAACAAAATATTCAACCCAAAGACTTACTATACAAAGGTTTCATACAACCAATTATTCTCCATGGGTACTGGTAGTGTTTTTTTTTTAAAAAGAATGATGGGTACCTTAGGATGTGCATTGATGAACGACAACTGAATAAGGTCACCATACATAACAAGTACCCTCTCGCTAGGAATGATGCTTTTTTTTGACCAACTACAAGGGGCAAGCTACTTTTTTAAAAAAATTTTAAGGTCGGGGTATCATAAACAAAGAGTTAGAGAAGTTGACATACCCAAGACGATTTTCCATACTAGGTATGGTTATTTTGAATTCTGAGTCATGTCTTTTAGTCTAACAAATGCCATGGCGGCTTTCATGGACCTTATGAATCAAGTTTAAATAAACTATCTTGATTTGTTTGTGAATGTCTTTATTGATGACATCTTGATATACTCTAAAATTGAGGGTGACCATGTGAAACATTTGAGGATAGTTTTGAAAGTCCTCAAGGATGCCCAACTCTATACCAAGTATAGTAAGTGCGAGTTTTGGTTGAGATGAGTTGTTTTTCTTGGTCACATTGTGTCTAGTGAAGGGGTAAGAGTAGATCAAATGAAAACGTAAACCTTCAAGAGTTGGCCATGAACTTTTTGACATGACCGGAATCTAGACCCAGACGAGACCGGCGTCGTTGACCTCTCAGAGGTCGCAGACAAGCCTACATACGTCATTCTTACTTCATGTAGGTTAATTTTAGCTGAAAATTTGAACTTTTTATTTTCTTATTTCATGATAAACATTTTGAACTTTACATCATAGGCGTTCACAAATCAACCATCTAATATAGAGATAATCAAATGAAAGAAACAAATTCATAATTGCATTAGAAGTATTTTTACCAAAACGGCACCAATACAAATTCTGAAATAAATATGGAAAAAAACACTAGTGGAACATGCTCCACTAGCTAAAGCCTACATCTAAGCTAGATAATAACATTAGAGAGCCTCGAAAGAATGAGGGCCTAACAAGTCAGGATGAAAGCTCTACGTCCTGATAGATGCAACGTCAACATGTAAGCTCTAGCATCCACCTCTGCCTGGACCTAAAAAATATAGAGTTGTATGGAATTAGTACACACTTGTACTAAGTATGGGTACATGCAAGCACACATCAAGCACATGAATGAGATATGATAGCTCTTTCCTAACAACATTATTATGGAAAGTCAAGTCAGTGGACTCGCCAAATTGAGATAAGGAAAGTTAGTGAACTTTCCAACTATGGATTAGGAAAGTCAGTGAACTTCCAAATTTGGATTACGAAAGTCATGCCATAAGAGTAACATTCATCATCATACTTATCATATTGCACACATCACATAACATCTTACACATAGCACATATCATATAGCATATAACACATAACATCTTTTATATCACTCATTCATATGCCGTGATACCTTGGAATCATGGACTTGACATTAAGACTTTCCAAAATGAGGGCTCAACATATGTGACCACAACTAGGGAGTCTTCATTAGCAAAACACATAGTCTGCTTCATTCATTCATAAGTACTTCTTCGTTCATAGGCTAGTGTGAACACCAGCTATACCTAAAATATAGTTTAAGACTTTCATCTGGTTTGCTGTGCAATGATCAAGAATAACCTAGTGTCATTACTTGAGTCTATCTCACCTCTTGATTATCCTATCTTAACACCTTTGCTATCGTTCATTTCATTATGTGCATCATTTGAGGCTGACCTCATTTATTCATTGAGAACTTTAAGTTTAACCGACATAGATCATGTGAAAATCATTAAATCCAGTGTCATGAAACCTCACACTAAAAAGAGGTGGAATCACCGGCCAAAGTGACTAAAAACATGCTAGCGTACATGGGAATTGAACCTCGCCAGATCCCTATATTAGAAGTATAGGTTTGAAGACTAGGAGATATAAGGAGACCCACACCCGGCATGCCGGAAAGTCTCATCTCATGAGAGTTACGTTAACCTCCGTCCTTCCCAAAAGATTGCATCACCGCTCATAGCTAGTCTATCGGTTCTCAGTGTAAAGTTCCATTACATTGAACTTATACGTCATGGAATATGGCTTCTAGTATGAGGACATCATAGCTCAATATATGATTTCTCATCTCATCATTAGTATTAAATTTGTTAATCTCAATACTTTCATTATAGTGTTCATAGAGACAGGTCTCTTCATTAACTTTACACTCTCATAGGTGAGTACGTTTTGGTAACATTTACTTAGGCTCATTTCAGATTTCTCTCATCTTTTACATTAACCTCATATCATGTTGTCACCACATTCATCAACATTAGCACATTTGTTCTATATAATTAATCATCCCTTTTGTACGTGAATTATAATTTCATCAAATGTCTATGCACTTGGCCATTTATGTGTTTCACTCTTACTTACCCTTCTAGGGTTTCATCGTTTCATTGTTCATTTCATCATTTCATTTTTCATTTCATCATATGCCAACACACTTGGAAATTTAATGTATCTTACACTCGTACTTAACCCTTCTAGAGTTTCATCATTTCATTAGATACATCTTAGGTTCACTTGCTTTTAATAGTATGGTAGACTTATGCTTATATACATACAAGCCATGAGGCTTCATTCATAGTTTGTTAAGTGACTCATATCTTCCTAAGATTATGTAGTACAACACTTATGTATCTTTTATGTATGCCAATATCTCGATTTCAATCTAAGTAGGTGACATTATTCTTGAACATTTAATTCACGAATGATTTATGTATCAATACGAAAATTTGGGGCAAGGGAACCCAAGTTCGAATCCCTTGGACAATACTTACATTTTTCCTTGACTTTATTTTTAGTCTTCATGACATTGGGACCCTAGATCGAGCCCCAACATCAACATTTTATCTTTATTTTTCTCCTTGGATTCTACTCTTATTTGGCCGAAAGATTGTGGGATTGAACCCCCACAAACCCTTTTATTTTTCATTTAAAATTTAATTCCTATAGTCTATTTTCGCATCGACCATGAGGTTGTGGGATCCAACCCCCATAGCCTCTCTTTAATTATTCTTTAATTCATTAGGGTCTATGAGGTTGTGGGTTCGAACCCCCACAGCCTCCTTATTTTATTTTTATTTAAAGTTTGACATAGCTATGCATTGGAAGCGAGGTTTTATGATCGAGCCCACACAACCTCACTTTATTTTCTTTTTATTTCTCTCTTTCTCCTTTACAGCCTTGAGGTCATGGGTTCGATTCCCACGCCTCACACTTCCTTTCTTTTATTTCTCTTTCCTTTCATTCGCTGCCTAGAGGTTTTGGGTTCGATTTCAACGCCTCCCATTTTATTTTATTAATTTTTGTGCTCTACACTTTCAGCCAGCATCCCCCATTTTGATCCCCCCTGACCCCATATCTTTTCTTGCGAATTTATGGAATCACACGAATGAGGTCACATGTTCGAATCCTGGTGGCCTCATCCCTTTTAAAACCAATTAAATTTCCAGATTAATCCTCTATAGTCTAGCATAAACGAAACTTGTTGTTTTTGTTGGAAAATTAGACATTTTCTTACCTTATTTTCACCAATATTTCCACTTGAAAACTTAGGAAAAGTCATGGATCATTTAACACCTTTTTGGGGTAGATTTGATGGATACGTTTTACACATTCTTAGGTGTAGATTCTTTGTTGTTTTAGCTGCAACTCTCCACTTAAAATCAGTCACATACACCTCATATGAACATCACGAATTACACATTTTATGCACGTTAATTTCAGCCATCAAACTAACCATTTTAAGACTAAAAAACGGACAACAACAACACCAAACATTTACATATTTCACCACATCATTTTCGGTTGACATCATTGAACATGCTTGCTATTTCCAAACAGAAAATCACAAAGAATATCACATTTCACACTGATCTACCAGCAACAATACCAACAATATTATTTCTAACCTAATTTAGATTAAAATTGGAAGGAGACTAGGGACAAGGAGTTCAACATTCAAGGAGACAACACTAGTTTCATACGTTTGAATTTTTTAGAGAAAAATTTCTCTTGGAGAAAGGATTCCAAGAGAGAAAACCCCTACTTTTTTGACGTTAAACTCTTGAATTACTGCCCAAAAACATCACCCAAGAACACGTCTAAACCTCCTCAATATCAACTCCACTCGAATGACAACCTCCCTTAGCCTAGTGTGCGATTAATGTTTGTTTTTTTGTTACTTCGTGTGAGTTCTTCAAGTTTGAGGAACTTGGTTTATTTTTCTGATTTTGAATCATATTTTGGCATAGAAATTTTGTGTGAAAGAGTAAGAGATATTGAGCGTGTTAATGGAGAGATAAACGTAAGAGAGAGTAGGAGTTATATTAGGCTTAGGAGTCTAGTTTAGGACTTAGTCAAATGAGGTTTATTTAATTATTAAAAAATCTGATTTTTTATTTTATTTTAAATCAGCTAATGAATAATAATTATCAATAAATCATATTAATTCAATAACTTAAATAAAAATCACATTAATTCATTGCTTCCACCTAGGTTCGAACCCGTGTGAAGCAAGACCTCACTTGAAGAGCTCAATTTCGGCTCTCTCTACCCAAATTTCCCCTCCATCTTATTAATTAATTAATTAATTAATTATATATTTAGGGTAATTACAAAATTACCTTTAGACTGGAAAAAGACCATTTTACCACTAGACCCTCCAAACCTAAGATTTCATCTTTTTAAGTCCGGTAAAGAGTCCTCGAGTAAATCTTCTTATTCGAGAGCCCTATATGGTTGAACCCAACCTTTCGTAGCTCAACTAACTCCCAAACTTAGTTGGCTTGGATGTAGCAAGCGTTCCGAAGTCTGGTTCTACGCGCATCAATCTGTGTGAACCCTGGTCTAATCATAGGCATTCTTGACACATTAAGTATAACTTAGTATATCCACTTTTAGGGTTGTTACATTATCCCCCCTCCCGGCTCATCCGTCCCCGAATGACACCACTCTTTACTAACAATAAGTAAGTCATCTATAGGACGTACGCATACATAGGTAATTCAAATACTCCCCTTTGGTGAATATCTGATTCACATATTTACATGATGGTGCACATCCATGAAACCTACAAGTAGTTTCACATTAATAGACTAAGGAACTCTTTCCTAAACTAGTCTCATCAAAGAATACAATATATGTAAACATATAAGTCATACAAATCAGCAACCAACATGATGACTCAAACATATTAACCTCATACTAGTGCATAAACACCATAAACAGTCAAATCCATGAAGGGCTAACTAAGGCTACTCACACGAGAATTCACCAGAAGTGCCTTCCCCTGCACCCCTAGACTTGAGTGCAAAGAATTGTTGCCTCCTTGGAGCCTCTGCACTTGGACCATTACACTGAACTCTCTCCTTCCCTTGTTCTTGACTTCTCCTAATCGGACAATCCTTCACCATGTGACCCGGTTTGCCACAACTATATCAAGCATTAATTCACATCATACACTCTCCTCCATGTAGTTTGCCACACTTCCTGCATGGTGGTCTCTCCTAAGGTGTATCTACTTCATTGTTTCTCTTAACTCTTGACTCTGAATTCCTATCATGGAGACCCTTGGATGAACATGACTCCCCTTGGTGGAAGAGTCCCTTCTTAAACCTGGGCTTATCCCTGATTTGAGTACTACTCTTCCTTGAAAAAATCTCCTCACCTTGCCTTGACCTGTTCCCTACCCTAGTGTGTTTCCTCTTTCTGCTTTCCTCCACTTGCTGGACATGGACCATAAGCCTGGAAAGGTCCATGCTTTCATGCAGCATAGCTGCCCTACACTCCTCCTCGAAATCCTTTGCAGTTCCTGTCAAGAATCTACTCATCTCGTCTCTACTGTTAGACACAAGAGAAGTGGCATACCTGGATAGTTTCACAAACTTTAGGGAATACTCCCTTATAAGGCTGGCAGCGGTACTGGAACCGAGAGAACCGGTCCGGTAATTACCGGAACCGGTACTGTGCGAACCGGTAACGTTCCGGAACTGGTACCGGATCGGTCCGGAAACCGGTAAAAATAGTACTGTTCCGTCCCGGTCCGGAAGGGAACCGGTAGTATACCGGACCGGTAATTAAAAAAATATTTAATTTTTTGAATTGAATATAATTTTTATTATAATAATTAAGCAATTAAAAATTTAAATTTCAAACTTTAAAAGTTAAAAAAAATTTCAAACTTTAAAGTTATAAAATTTAAATTTCAAACTCTTAAAATTTGAAAATTTTAAATTCAAACTTTAAAGTTTTAATTTTAAATTTTCAAAATTTTAAAGTTTCAAATTTAAATTTTCAAACATTAAAATTTTAAATTCAAACTTTTAAAGTTTGAAATTTTTAAATTCAAACTGTTAAAGTTTGAAAATTTTAAATTCAAATTTTAAAGTTATAAAATTTAAATTTCAAACTCTTAAAGTTTGAAATTTTTGAATTTAAACTTTAAAGTTATAAAATTAAAAATTGACTATATTAAAAATTAGATTTAATACAATAATATTAAAAAACAAATTAAGGCGAATAGCCTATATTTTTATTAATATTTATTTGATCTTACAATTACATTTACAAAAATATTAGTTTGAATTAAATCTCGAATTATCATAGTTTTACTAATAGTTGGTGCCACCATATAATTCCCTTCGTAAATCATTCAACATTTCTTTAGTAACATGTTCGGGAATAGGTTGAATAGAAAGATCTTCCATTGCTTCAATCCCGTCGTCACTATAATCCTGCATTACTTCATCAACGTCATCTTGAAATTTGGTTGGTAGTGGTTCACGACCCAAATTTCTTCTCTCGGCATTAATCCAATCTCGAAATAATACCGATATCTCCAAGCTTTCGGCTGCTAGTGAATGCCTATGTTCTCCAAGTTGAAACCTTGCTGCACTAAAGACGCCTTCCGAAGCTACCGACGACGCTTGCATTGCTAATATATCTCGAACCTTCGGTACTTGTTTTGGAAATCCTTTGGCGCGATCTCTCCACCATTTGAGAATATCTTCAGTAGGTTCTGTATTTTGATTAATATAGGCATCAAAATCATTTCTATTATCGTGAGAAATTTCAAGATAATCCTCTAAATAATCATCAATATTATTTTCATCAAATCTAACCCTAGAGCTTTCAGGTTCATTTTCACTTTATAAATTTATATTAGCATTATATAAATCATACAATTTTCTAGCTTCAATTTTTATGCTATCTTTAACTTGTTGACAGCTAGGAATTTCTTCTAATACATCATTAATATCTAAGTTAAAATACATTTTTTCAACCACTCTTGATGCACCGAAATCTTTATGCTTAGGGTTTAACAAACATGTAGTTAAATAAATTTGAGGAATAGGAATATAATATTTTTTAAATTTTATAATCATTTTTTCAATGGTTTGATGAAATCTTGGTTTATTTTTAAATTTATATAATTTAGAAGAAATCATACAAATATCAGGCAAAACAGTACAAATTGATGTATTATAAAGTACAGAAATTCTTTTTGTAGTTAAGTATAAAACTTTTGGGGAATCTATAAGTTCATTTATATCACTCCAATCTTTATCATCAACATGTGTATAATCATCCGTATTTATTCTTAATATATTAGATTTTTAATTTTTTGATTTAGAACAACTACCGGTTTTTGCATTATCGGAGGATGTAAGGTTACAAATATTTTTTACACGCTCTAATGCACTTTTTTTCCCTTTCCTTTTTGAACAATATTTTTGCCGAAATCCATATTAAAAAATGAAACGTGAGATTAAATATAATACGAAAAATGTAATGCAATTATGCAAATAATAAATCACAAAATAAATAAATAAATATTTAAATATAAACGAAACGTAAAATAAAAGTTAGAACGAATGTACCGAACCTCTACTTAAAAAAGTAGACGTTTATGACTGCCGAAAGCCGAACGTGGAAAGTTGAAAATTGAATTTTGAAGCTCCAAATCTAATTTCCAAAGATCAAGTAAGGCAACACCGATATTTAAGATATTATATATTATAGAATTAGAGATTAGAGAGTACAGAGTTGAGAGAGTAGAAGATGAATAGATGATTTTGTGATGTAAAAGAATGAAATTTAGGGGTATTTATAAGTCAAAAAATGGGTTAAAGTGTAATTTTTAAAACTTTAGGGTATTAAAAAAGTTTAGGGTGGGGTAGGGCTCCTATTGGCTGAAATTCTACTCAAATAGCCGTTGGAGGGGGGCCCACTAGCCGTTACCCAACGGCTATTAACGGATATATTTAAATAAAATAAAAAATTTACCGGACCGGACCGGAGAACCAGTAATTTCCGATATTTAACTGTTTTCGTCCCGGTACTGTCCCGGAACCAGAAATTACCGGTCCTCAACGGTACGAACCGGTACCGAACCGGACCGGACCGGAAACCGGTAAGTACCGGTTCCGCTGCCAGCCATACTCCCTTACTGTCATTGATCCTTGCGTAAGGTTTATAAACTCCTCAACCTTCGCCTCCCTCATCACCTTGGGAATGAATCTCCCCAAGAAGGCTGTCTTAAAAAGCTCCCAAGTGACCGAAACTCCCCTCAAAGCTCGGCTATCCTGCCACATCTTTCACCAAGTCTGTGCAACCTCCTTGAGCTGATAGGAAGCCAGCTCTGCTTTATCAGTATTGGTGGCCCCCATAACAACGAAAATCTTATGCACCTCATCCACAAACTCCTGGGGGTCCTCTAAAGTCTTAGACCTTGTGAAAATAAGAGGGTTCATCACCGTGAAGTCTCTCAGTATGTTAGCTATGCTACGCACTGGTGGGTTCTCCCTCTCAACATTCTGCCGTTTGACCTGCGCAGTCATGGCCTGGGCCTGCAAAGTGATGACCTGTGCCATCTGGTCCAGAGATGCCCGCACTTCCGCATCTTTCAACCCAACTGGGTTAACCGGCATAGCCACTCCTTCAGTTGGAGCCTGTGGTGGAACCTTATTGTTCCCAGTAGCTGCTACTCCTTTCCTCTGACCAATAGTTCTCCTAGTATTCATTCTCTGTAAAAAATAGAGATTGATGTTAAACACGCTCATAACAACAAGAAAGTCAAACATTAGTAAAGGCAAGATAAGATTAGAAGAAGGGAAAATTTCCTACGCATCATGCAGTCTCTAATCCAGGATAGTGGTTCACTTCTCTACCATTACTTAGAAACTACTCAATGTTGTTGATGTGAACTTATTAGCCTCGGAATTTAACCTAGTGCTCTGATACCAACTTTGTCACGACTAGAATCTAGACTCCAGATGAGACAGGCGTCGTTGACCTCTCTGAGGTTGCAGACAAGCCTACATACGTCATTCTTACTTCATCTAGGTTAATTTTAGCGGAAAATTTGAACTTTTTATTTTCTTATTTCATGATAATCATTTTGAACTTAACATCATAGGCGTTCACAAATGAACCATCTAATATAGAGATAATCAAATGAAAGAAACAAATTCATAATTGCATTAGAAGTATTTTATCCAAAACTGAATCAATACAATGTTTTAAATAAAAGCGTAAAGAAACACTAGTGGAACATGCTCCACTAGCTAAGCTAGATAATAATAGTAGAGAGCCTCGAATGCAAGAGGGCCCACAAAGTCCGGATAAAAGCTCCATGTCCGGATAGCTACAACGTCAACCTGTAAGCTCTAGCGTCCACCTGTGCCTGCACCTAAGAAATATAGAGTTGTATGGAATTAGTACACACTCCTACTAAGTATGGGTATATGCAAGCACAAACCAAGGACATGCATGAGAAAGGATATCTCTTTCCTAGCAAAATGATTATGGAAAGTCAAGTCAGTGGACTTGCCAAATTGAGATTAGGATAGTTAGTGAACTCCCCAAATTTGGATTAGGAAAGTCCGTGAGCTTTCCAAATATGGATTAGGAAATTCATGCCACGAGAGTAACATGAGTCATTATACTTATCATATTTCAAACAGCACATAACATCTTACACATAGGACATATCATCTACCATATAGCACCTAACATCTTTTATATCACTCATTCATATGCCATGATACCTTGGAATCATGGACTTGACATTAAGACTTTCCAAAATGAGGGCTCAACATATGGGACCTCAACTAGGGAGTCTTCATTAGCAAACACATAGTCTACTTCATTCATTCATACGTAATTCATTTCATTTCGTTCATAGGCTAGTGTGAACACAAGTTATATCTAGGATGTAGTTTAAGACTTTAATCGCGTTTACTGTGCAATGATAAAAAATAACCTAGTAATATTACTTGAGTCTAGATCACCTCTTCAATATCCTATCCTAACACCTTTGGTATAGTTCATTTAATTATGTGCATCATTTGAGGCTGGCCTCATTTATTCATTGGGAACTTTAACTTTAACCGATATAGATCATGTGAGCATCATTAAATCCAGTGTCATGAAACCCCACACCTAAAAGAGGTGGAATCACCCACCAACGTGACCCAAAATATGCTAGCGTACATGGGAATTGAACCCCGCCAGATCCATATATTTGGCAGTATAGGTTCGAAGAGATATAAGGAGACCCACACCCGGCATGCCGGAAAGTTTCATCTCTTGAGAGTTAAGTGAACTTCTGCCCTTCCCGAAAGAAGGCATCACCGCTCATAGCTAGTTTATCGGTCCTCAGTATAAAGTTCCATTACATTCAACTCATATGTCATGGAAGCTGGCTTCTAGTATGAGCACATCATGTCTCAATAGATGATTTCTCATCTCATCATTAGTATTAAGTGTGTTAATCTCAATACTTTCATTAGAGTGTTCATAGAGACCAGTCTCTTCATTAACTTTACACTCTCATAGGTGAGTACGTTTTGGTAACATTTACTTAGGCTCATTTGAGATTGCTCTCATCTTTTAAATTAGCCTCATATCATGTTGTCACCACATTCATCAACTTTAGCACATTTGCTCTTCATAAGTACTCACCCCTTTTTTACGTGAATGTTCATTTCATCATATGCCAATTCACTTGGGCATTTGTGTGTTTCACACTCTTACTTAACCCTTCTAGGGTTTCATCGTTTCAATGTTCATTTCATCATTTCATTGTTCATTTCATCATATGCCAATGCACTTGGTAATTTAGTTTATCTTACACTCATACTTAACCCTTCTAGTGTTTCATCATTTCATCACATACATCTTAGGTTCACTTGTTTTTAATCATATGCTAGACTT
Source organism: Solanum pennellii (assembly GCF_001406875.1). Classification (NCBI taxonomy): domain Eukaryota; kingdom Viridiplantae; phylum Streptophyta; class Magnoliopsida; order Solanales; family Solanaceae; genus Solanum; species Solanum pennellii. Next base: position 12,844,323 of record NC_028639.1, read on the forward strand.
ATGGATCTATACATAGAAGCTATGTGGCTTCATTCATTGTTTGTTAAGTGACTCATATCTTCCTAAGATTATGTAGTACAAGGTTTATGTATCTTGTATATATGCGAAGATCTCAATTTCAATCTTAGTAGGTTGCATTATTATTGAACATTTAATTCATGTATGATTTATGTATCAATACGAAAACTTTGGGCAAGGGAACCCATGTTCGAACCCCTTGGACAATACTTACATTTTTCGTTGACTTTATTTTTAGTCTTCATGATATTGGGACCCTAGATCGAGCCCCGACATCAACATTCTATCTTTATTTTTCTCCTTGTATTCTTTTCTTATTTGGCCGAAGGGTTGTGGGATCGAACCCCCACAACCCCTATTCTTTTTAATTTCAAATTTAAATCCTCTTTTCAAATTTCGCATAGACCATGAGGTTATGGGATCAAACACCCACAACATCTCTTTAATTATTCTTTAATTCGCTAGGGGCTATGAGGTTGTGGGTTTGAACCCCCACAACCTCCTTATTTTATTTTTGTTTAAAGTTTTACTTAGCTATGCATTGGCAGTGAGGTTGTGGGATCGAGCCCCCACATCCTCACTTTATTTTCTTTTTATATCTCCCTTTCTCCTTTATATACTTGAGGTCGTGGTTTCGATTCCCACGCCGCACACTTCCTTTCTTTTAGTTTCCTTTCCTTCATTCGCTGCCTAGAGGTTGTGGGTTCGATTTCCACGCCTCACATTTTATTTAATTAATTTTTGTGCTCTACACTTTCAGCCAGCATCCCCCATTTTGATCCACCCTGACCCCATATCTTTTTTTGCGAATTTAAGGCATCAATCGGATGAGGTCACATGTTCGAATCCTGGTGGCCTCATCCCTTTTAAACCCAATAGAATTTCCCGATTACTCCTCTATACTTTTGCGTAAACGAAACTTGTTGTTTTTTCTGGAAAAAATTAGTCATTTTCTTACCTTATTTTCACCAATATTTCCACTTGAAAATTTAGGAAAAGTCATGGATCATTTATCACCTTTTTGGAGTAGATTTCATGGATTCGTTTAACACATTCTTAGGTGTAGATTCATTGTAGTTTTAGCTGAAACTTTCCACTTAAAATCTGTCACATAGGCCTCATATGAACATCACGAATTACACATTTTATGCATGTTAATTTGAGCCATCAAACTATCCATTTTAAGACTTCAATACGGATAATAACAACACCAAAAATTTACATATTGCACCACATTATATCGGTCGACATCATTTAACATGCTTGCTATTTCCAAACACAAAATCACGAAGAATATCACATTTCACACTTTTCTACCAGAAACCATACCAACAACATGATTTGTAACCTAATTTAGATTGAAATCGGAAGGAGACTAGGGACAACGAGTTCAACATTCAAGGGGACAACCCAAGTTTCATACGTTTGAATTTTGTAGAAAGAAATTTCTCTTGGAGAAAGGATTCCAAGAGATAAAACCCATACATTTTTGACGTTAAACTCTTGAATTTCTTCCCAAAAACTTCATCCAGTAACAAATCTAAACCTCATCAATATCAACTTCACTCGAATGACAACCTCCCTTAGCCTAGTGCGCGATTAATGTTTGTTTTCTTGTGACTGCGTGTGAGTTCTTCAAGTGTTATGAACTTGGTTTATTTTTATGCTTTTGAAACTTATTTTGGCAGAGAAATTTTGTGTTAAAGAGGAAGATAGATTGAGCGTGTGAATGGAGAGACAAACGTGAGAGAGAGTAGGAGTTATATTAGGCTTAGGAGTCTAGTTTAGGACTTAGTCAAATAAGGTTTAGTTATTATTAAAAAATATAATTTTTATATTTTAAATCAGCTATTGAATAATAACTACTAATAAATTATATTAATTCAATAGAACAAATAAAAATCTCATTAATTAATTGCTTCTACATAGTTTCAAAACCGGGTGAAGAAGACCTCACTTCAAAAGCTCAATTTTGGCTAGCTATCTCACCAAATAGACCCTCCACCTTATTAATTAAATAATTAATTATATATTTAGGGTAATTAAGATATTACCCTTAGCCTGGAAAAAGACCATTTTACCCCTAGACCCTCCAAACCTAAGATTTCCTCTTTTTAAGACCGGTAAAGACTCCTTGGAGTAAATCTTCGTATTCGAAAGCCCTACATGGTTAGACCCAACCTTTAATAGCTCAACTAACTCCCCAAGTTAGTTGTCTTTGATGTAGCAAGGGTTCCGAAGTCTGGTTCTACGCGCATCAATCCATGTGAACCCTGGTCTAATCATAGGCATTCTTGACATATTAAGTATCACTTAGTATATCCATTTTTAGGGTTGTTACACTTTTAGCCCTACCTACATTCAAAGCTTTTTCGGTTTGGCCGGGAATTGTAGGATGTTTCTTGAGGGATTTCATCCATCAAGTCTATTATTGACGATCGTAATTCAAAAGAAGGCTATGTTTTTATGGTCGAGAATTGTGAGAAGAATTTTCAATTCTTGAAAGATAAGCCTACCTCCGCTCCAGTATTAACATTTTAAAAGGGAACTGAACGGTTTGTGATATGTTGTGTCCATATGTAACATGGCAAGGTGATAGATAACATATGACTCTAGACAACTCAAGGTGCATCAGAACTAGCCAAATAATGATCTTGATTTAGCGGTCGTAATGTTTGCCTTTAAAAATACTAAGGCATCATCTATATGGTGTACAACGTGGATGTATTCACCAACCACAAGAACGTTCAATATGTGTTTGCTCATAAGGAGTTGAACCTCCGACAAAGAAGGTGGTTAGAACTCTTGAAGGATTACGACATTAGTGTTCTCTACCACCCCGGCATATTGAATATTGTGGCCGATGCTCTAAGTCTAATGTATATGGGTAGTGTTACTAATCTAGAAGAGGGTAAGAAAGAGCTAGTGAAGGATGTTAATAGATTGGCCCAATTGGATGTTCAATTAGAAGATTCTGCAAAAGGGGGTTTCATGGTTCATCATAACTTCGAGTTGTCTTTGGTGATTGAGGTGAAGTCTAAGCAACATCATGATCCTCTATCGATGGAGCTGAAATAATTGGTTATTAGTAATCTCAATAAGTCATTCTCCCAAGGGGGGATGGAGAACATACATACGAAGGTAGGTTGTGTGTACTAGATGTTGATGACTTGAGAAGAAAAATTTTGGAAGAAGCCCATGGTTCCCGATATTCTATACATCCGAGTGCCACAAAAATGTATTGTGATATTCAAGAGTTCTATTGGTGGGATGAATTGAAGAGGGAATTAGCCGAGTTTGTGGCTAGGTGTCCAAATTACCAACAAGTTAAAGTTATGCATCAAAGGCTAGGAGGTCTAACCCAAGTAGTGGATGTTCCTACTTGGAAGTGGGAATATGTAAATATGGACTTTTTTTGTTGGTTTCCTCGAACCCGGAGGCAAAATTACTCAATTTGGGTTGTTGTGGATAGATTGATGAAATCCGCTCACTTTTTTCAGGTCAAGTTTACTTATTCGGCGGAGGATTATGAAATAATATACATTAATGAGGTTGTGATCTTACATGGGATCCCTTTGTCCATCATGTCGGATACAGGTGACCAATTCACTTCTCGTTTTTGGAGGCCTTTTCAAAAAGGTTTGGGTACTCAAGTTAAGCTTAGCACCGCTTTTCATCCTCTAACCGACTGACAAGCGGAGCATACCATTCAAACCCTAGAAGATATGTTAAGAGCTTGTGTGATAGATTAATAAGATAATTGGGACGATCAGCTACCATTGATTGAGTTCTCTTATAATAGACCTACCATTCGAATGTTTCCATGGGACCATTTGAAGCACTCCATGGTAGGTGATGTAGGTCTCGAGTTTATTGGTTTGAGGTTGGTGAGTCTTTCGTCATTGGTCCTAAAATAATCTATGAAGCTTTGGGAAAAGTTTGGGTGATAAGGGATAGGTTAAAAACGGACTAGTCCATAGAAGTCGTATGTCGACAATAGGAGAAGAGACCTTGGATTTGAAGTAAGTGATATTGTGTACATATATATTTCACCTATTAAAGTGGTGATGAGATTCGGTAAAAAGGGGAAGCTAAGATCCTGGGATGTGGGTCCCTATGTGGTTTTGCAATGTGTTGAAAATATTGAATATTACTTCAAATTAACTAGTTCAATAGCTTCGATTCATCCGGTATTTCATGTTTCCATGCTTAAGAAGTGTATTGACGACCCTGTTTCTATTCTCCCTATTGAAGGGTTGGATGTGAATGATAACCTTTCAATATATAGTCACCACCTAAATTAGCCAAAATACCCCTTACTTAATTGGATCTTTTTGTGAAGTCAAATTGACTTAAATACGATGCAAACGAATCAGGGAAGTAGTTGTGCGTCGCGGGGGCAGTTCGAAATATTTAGGTGATGATTATGTGAGTGGTACTTTGGGTAATTTAGGGGGTGATCACCCAAATCAAGACCCCAAATATCTCTCACTTCTCCCTAAGTTCTCTCTCTAACTCAACCTTCATTGAAGAGGATAGGAAGCTTAGAGAAGAAGACTGATTTCTCAAGTTTTTCACTTCAATCTCGTGGGCAATCATCAATTATGGTATGGGTATTTTTATTCGTGGAATAGTTTCTCCATGAAAGCCCTTCAAAACTTCTGTTATCGAATTTTATATTGTGACAAAAACTAGTGCTTCTGATATGGCCATGGATTCAATCCAAGATCATTTTATATATGTTATTTTCCTTGAATTATGAATATATTAGAATTAATTGATGATTTCTTCTGTGCAAATATTCCAAGAACCGATGTGCACCCTATGACTTAATTTCTTTAATGTTGATGGATGAATTGAGTGCCTATGATAATGATGCATTGTAATTGATGATTACCTAGTTATATAATCTTGTTTACATGCCTATTATGAAGTAGATGGGGTGATCATGATAATTGATTCCTAACCTTGAACAAAGGGTAAATTCTAGGATTTGTATATCTGATAAAGATTGTTGTGCATACACTTTAAATTTGCTTCCAAGGTACATTGCTTATGAAAGTATGCAAGAAAGGTAATTCGGATGTTTTCATTTTCTTGAACCTTACCTATTGTGTAGCATGAATTATTATAATGTAGTTGATATTTTGTGTTTATTGAATGTTTTGTTCTCATGAAAACAATATAATTAAGATTGTGAATGTACAACTCACATATGTATGTTTATTCTAGGATGATAGTATATTCTCGCCCATTAAATCAAAGAGTTGTATTGAACAAAGATGGATTACTCTTCACACATGTAGATACAATTAAACAATGGTATCAATGTTGGGAAACTATACTAAGAACCGAGAGGATATGTCTAATGCGGTAAAGACCCTTCCGTTAATGCAAGAAGTTGGATAGTCCTAGTGATATTCATGAGATGGGGACTCCTCCACTAGTGCAATATATAGAGTCCTCAGAAGAAATCTCCCTATTCCTTAACTACGTTCCCCCGTAGGACTTAGCTAGTGGATCCACATAGTAGCTAGTATGTAGGTTGTACCTTGGCAAGTAGAACACCATTTTTCAGTGTGGGGATTTATGACACCCGATTCCATGCACGCTCTCATGGTCTATGTCGGTTAGGGTTGATCTTCCCCAAATAATAAAATCACAAATGAAGTATGATCTTGCCTATGATTTCCTATTAAGTGGACTAAGTTCAAGTGGGAGTATCGAACTTCACTTGGTCGATGCAGTAGTAGGCTTTGAGGGATTTTTTTGGGAGTTCTTTGTAGTCATGAAGGCATATGAGAATATATAAGTGGTATGAAGAATTGTTGAAGTCAACATATCCTCATATACAAAAGTTTCTCATGATGTATGTAATTCACTTATGATTATTGATATGTGATGAAAGTAGATGTAATATATGTGGCAAGGGTGGTTTCTATAGAATTGAATTGGTAGAGTTGGTAGTAGGGGATATTAATGCTACATTGCACAAGTGGACCCTAGTAAGTGTTAAGACCATACCTTCATTGTAGTTTTGGACATTTTGGGTATTGTCTTAATGTGTTGTCTTGAAGGCAAAAATGGATTTCAAAAACCTCAGAAATGCATACTTTAAATGTAAATATCCCTTTATCATGTTTTAATGGGGTTTTATGCATTTCTCCGTACTTACTACATTAATTGTATTAACCCCTCTCTCCATTTTATATTATGAGAATAGGTTCCGGCTAATTGGTTTGCTTCTACATCCTTGAAGAAAGCTTGGACCTCTATTCTCCAAGACATTTTGGTAGGTCCTCAAATAATCAAGGACATGTGCACTAGTTGAAATGTTATGACTTCTCTATTGATGTAACTGACTTAGTAATCTTCTGTTATGTACTTTTGTTTTAATAGACTATTGTATCTAAAGGGATAAGGACCCTATTTGTGGACTTTAGTTGAACTCTTATAAATAGATTGTGTTGTGAGAATATATTAGAAAGATTCATGAATCACTTATATTGTTAAATGAGGATTCTAACTAAACTCCATAAACGAGGAGTCGATGTAAACTTCATATATGATATGTAACAAGTCTATGTATACTTCAGTATATAAAAGTTTTTAAATTTCCGCATTATTTCAAGTTTATTGTGCCATTTCAATTATGCTAAGAGGCTTGTACAAGACCTTTCTTGATGTCGAGTACACCGGTAACGTCTAGGGGTACTCTTCGTTCGTTACAAAAGCTACCTTGTTTAGTCCTGCTCCAATCATGGTGGACGCTAATCCCTATGATGTTGCCATTTTCTCTAATACTCTGGATAAGAGTGCTTCACATTTATAGCCCATTAGGAGGATCTATACATCACTCTTTTCTTGTACTTGCTGTCTATCACATTGAGGACACAATTATTTTTATTTTTGTGTTGTAAGGGCGGTTCTGCCACTATTTACCATTTTGATTGTATTTTGTTATTTTCATTTTTAGTTTGAGTTAATTTTAGTAATTTGATATTTTAATTTTTATTATGATACTTGATGGTTTAGCTCATTCTGTCTGTTGTTATTTATTGCCCCAATATCTTAGATGTTTTTGAAATATAAGAGGTTCCATTATTGATTTTGGAGGATTGATTTTGTCTAAATTCGATTTCTTTTTTGTGCTAATATTTGCAACAAGAAATTGGACGAGTTTCTCTTTTGAATGATGTTTTTGATTCTTGTGTTAAATACTTGCATTTTAATGCAAACCTTTTAATAAACACCTCACATAAGCTTTTGATCTTGTAGGATTGTTCAACATGATTGTTTTTTGAGTACCTTGTCTTGTCATATTTTACTTGAAATCATTGTTGTTGAATCCTAAAATTAGCCTTGTTAGTCTGACTCTCTATCTTAGGTGAATGCAAGAAATGATATTAGGCTCGAATTTTGAGAGAAAACCCAAATGTTCTTACCTTTGTGATTGACTTTTGAGGTTATCCACCCATCATGGCACCATTTTATCCAAAACAATTAGTTGTCAAGCATTTTGAAATGTTTGAGCTAGTTTGTTCCAAAATCTCACCCATAAATCCTTTACTAAGCATTGATTTGTTTGTATAGAAAACATAGGTCAAAATCCTAAGTTCGGGTAATGGAAAATAAGAAATAAACAAAGCCAAGTAAAATGAAAAGAAAGAAAAAATGAGACTCAACTTTTATGTTTGTTGCAAAAAAAACATAATCCCCTCCTTATAAAACATAATGAGGAGAAAGTTTGAAAATTGAAATGAAAAAATAAGTGGAATGATATAAAAGGTTTTTCTATAAAATGAATGAAAAAGAGTCGACTCCTCTAAGACAGTTATGCCTTATAAAATAGTCTCCTCCTGAACAACAAGTTGTTCCTCATGGGACTCTACTTGTCTATCATTAGCCCTAACTCATATTCATTAGTAGTAATAATCACGTCAAAACATGTTAGAATATTGGTGTTAAGATCATCTGGGATCTCCACGGTCCAAAAAGTTAGAGACACATCAGTGGACTTCAGCTAGTCCACATATTTACTTAACTCAACAATCGTGACCTTTATGGCCGTAACCTCATGAGTAGATCCCTGACCTGTCTCACGTACCTCTATTCTGCATTAAGGTACACTATAGAAGCACCGAGAATTGTTAATTAAGTAGTAACAACTCTCTCAATTATCCTTGGTTATGGGACCTCTAGCCGGGAGACATGCACATCAGTGGAATGAGGTAGGTGCCCCATCTTGAGAAGCATGGACTCGGTTATCGTAGGGGTGGAGGTAGTAGTACGAGAAATTAATCTAGGGGGTGTGGAGCAACACAAGTAATCAGGGCCTCAAAAGGAGTGTAGCTAGAAGTACCTAAAGGCGTAGTGGTCAGATAGGCATGAATACCTATGCAGAGATCATATCAATATAAGTTTCCATGGAAGTGTACACTAGGGCTGCCCTCATCTTCTAAACTGATCCTTCTGGTACTCACCTTAAATATGACATATGTCAGTACAGGTGTAGGAGTCGCCTACACATCTCTCTTCTCAACTAGAGGAACACGGGTCCATCTACACATCTCTATGATCAATTCCAGAAAGAGAAGAGATGTCTGGTACTACTTCTACCTTATGGACATCTCTTTCTTCATTAAAAAACCTAAATTGAGACTCTTCGTAACAATAACAGATCTAAGACAGGTCGTCTTTGGGTGGTAGAGGATAGACTCGTTCTAGGACGATATGATCATACTTCTAATAAACCCTAACCAATACCTCACTTCCACATTGTGATCCTTCTTCTCTGTTGTCACGATGACCTCAATCAAACTTGTGGTGCTATAATAAAGAAGAGGAGCCAACAAACATTTTAACTCATCCAACGTCTTTTTGAGAATCATTCTTTTGTAGTGATTCACAAAGTTATAAGTACATCTCAAAACGAAATTAATGTCCTCAATATGGAATTTCACCTTCTTCATTTGGACTATAAAATAACTTACTTGTTTGAAGCACTGACCTTCCTATTCCCTTATGGCACCAAGTCTCTGTAGGGCGAGTAGAACTTTTTGACCCCATTACGAACTTAGGGCCCCATGATTTAGGGAAAATCTCAAATTTCTGGCATTTAAGGGTGCGCCATATATTAGGATGTCTGTCCACACCACCATATGTGTATAATATCTTCTCTTCCATAATGGAAATCAACCCCCCTCCTCCTTTAAAAAGTTTAGAGACCAGAATGAAGACTATGTGTTGGTGGTTGTGGGACCACAATCAGTGTTGGACGAATAATGCATTACCTTGGAGCGAAGGTTGCCCTTCGTGCTTGTAAGTGTAGGTCTTCCTCAGGGTCAGAGATGGAATCCTGACACTCATCGGACTCTTAGTCATTATCTGATGAGGTGAAGTCAGTCATATCCCTCACTATTCGGAGCTATCCTACCGGTTACCCCACTATGGGATCCTTGCCGTTTCCTCTGTATTTTCCTTCCTTAGTAGGGAGTTTCTATACCTTTACTCTGGGTGGATCTGGATTTTCATTTATAACAACTCCCCTTGCAGGTGGCATGTCTCTTTTGGGCAGTTTGGTTTTAGCCATTCCTGCCACCAAATTGAGAAATAGCTAGAAACTTTTTCACGAAAATGCTGAAAAATTAGTTGCATAATGACTTGTTGAACCGTTCTTCAAGTCGCCGAAGTGCTTCGAAGAGGCAGACCAGGCTCTCCCAAAAGTACCATCATACAATTTCAAAAAATTCATGATAGGTCGCCAATGATCTGGGCCATTCTACGAGTCACTCAATGAGATCATGCATCCATCCGCAAATTACTAAAAAAACTCAATATATTTTAAAAATTAAGGGCGATTTGTTGGGGGGACTTTGGCGAACCATCGAACCACTGGGCGAGCTCCCAACGTGCCAATTTAAAACCAAAAACTTCAAAATCAAGCTTTCATCCCATATATTAAAAATTAAATACAAACACCATTGAAATAAGGCTAGACCAATACTACCCATGCACTCGGGGTACTCAAACTTCTCCTGATTTGGCTAAAATTTGCAATTTTACAACTATTCTCTTAAGAATAATGTCAAACGCTCCATCATTGGGCTAATTATGTCATTCAGAAAAAATCAGGGTTACTAAGAAACTACCCCAATGTTAAACCAAAAATTTATACTCGATTGTACAAGCAATAATACGGGAATGTACCTATTAAATGCAATTAGGACTTAATTTAAACAAAGTATGGGCAATCCAACACCTAAAAACAATTAAAACATGCTACCTAACAACCACTAACATCAATTTACATATTTCATTAAATTTCAACCACAGATTTAAAGTATATGGTTCAGAAAACCAACCTTAATGTTGAATCTAGGGGTTGCATAGCAAAGCATAAAAGTTCAACAATTCTGACAAATAATTTCACAAAATAAGCGAGTTAAAACAAGAAAATAGGCAATATATAAAGTGGAAACTAAGAGTACGGTGTTGAAATTTGAGAAGTTGAAGAATATTTTTAAATTTTTAAATGTTTAGAATATAAAAACGTTAAGTTAGTGCTCCCGTCAGAGGAGTAAATTGAGCTCGCCGAACCACTTGGTGAAGCACCGAGTGGTATTTTACCTGACCGAGTATTACAGGACTCCGACCAATTTAGGGGTTAAAACAATGGACAAATTCAGTTCTGGAAGTCACCGATTGAGCATATACCTAACAGCGTTTTACAGTTCTCATTTTAGGTTTGTGTTCAAAAACATTTGTCTATGTCAAGGCTGATAGACATGTTCGGTGTGTCCCCAACTGCACTTTTGCTAGCCAAACTAATAATTTCCCAACACGTTTATACTTTCAACCTGCACAATCAATACACATTATTAAAATATTAAAACTAAAGCATTAAAAACGTGGGTTGGCTCCTAAGAAGAGCCATACTTAACGTTGTAGAATGATGCAAATACCAACTTACACATCATTTTTTGTGTTTTCCAGTGTATGATTTTGCAGGACCCTATTTGGCCTTGGGTTCAAATGAGAAGAAAACTAACCTATTTGGGTCTCCAACTGCTCTGATTGACACGAAATGAGAGGTGACTGTCTAATTAAGTTTAGAGACATCCTCCTTCACCTCTTTCAACACTTGGTCTGACCCTTTAACACTGTTGATAATACATGATAGCATGTCTTCCAAAGGGACATTTTCAATCTTCTTGGGCTTTTATATATCATGGGGTGTGATGCACCTTTCGTTGTTACCATCTCTCTCCTACAAATTGGGGTTACGATCAATCCTTTCCCTATCACGGTCTCTCAAACCATCATCTAGATTCCAACCTGGGTTTCCACTCGGCCTTGGTTAATTTACTTGATGCACCTCTTACATAATTTAGAAAATTCACTTCCTCATAGTTATGAGCTTCAAAAGAAGCTTTTTTGGGGTTTGCTCCACCAACACCCACAACATTAACACCCTTCATACCACTGCCCATTACATTTTTCGCCAAGATTTATAGTTGGGTCATCATATTTTCCATGTTTTGATCCGCTATTCGATCATTTTCATTCTGCTCTTTTTTCATTCTAAAAGTGAGAGGATAGACTAGGTGTTCACAATTATACCATGCTCTGTTTATCATGGTCGTGCCATCAAGGAGTTGAGACGGTACTTACTAGGGTTGTTGCATTACACCTCTAGGAACAACTTGATCAGAAACTCTCTTAATCACAGAGTCAAATCTCCTATAGAAATAGTGCTGTAATATATGATTTGGTATCCCCCGGGTTTGACAATGAAGTAATCACTTGTTAAACTTCAGTAAGGTCTCATGGATAGGTTCACCTTCCATGTACTTGAAACCTTGGATACTATCTCTGAGTGTCATCATCTATGTTGGGAGAAAGAATGGAACATTGAATATTGCGGTAAGATCATCCTAAGAGGTGACAGAGTCCCGCAGCAAGTCAGCTAACCATTTGATAGATTTACCCCTCAAGGACAAATGCAATAACCTAAGACATAGTGATTCTTTAAATATGTTCTTCAATGAGAACGGGACACAAATGTCCACGAAAATACTAATTTTCTCATAAGTTATTTATTAGCCAATCCTCTAGATAAGTTCTTCATTTTGAGGAGTTGTAGCATTTTCACACCCTAAGGCTACCCCATAGACGCTGGAAAGGGACCAAGAATAACCAGTGACTCAAAGCTAACATTGATGACATAATCATATGCATGCTAGGAATAATAAAGTGATTTGGAAATTTAAAAAAGGAAGTAAATCCGAAGTGATGGGGAATACCTATATACTAAACTGAAAAAATGAAAGTAACAAGTTTTAATAAAAAAAGAATTATCAAACTCAAATACTAAGCTGAATAAATCTATTTCTAAAAATAGCCACAAACTCAGCAGAAGTGTTGGAACATACCCTGACTAAGTCTAGCAAAACTGAAACTAAAATAAGGAAATTGAAATGATAAAAATAAATTGTCCTCAAATAATGAGGACTTACCGCGGACGTTGTTCAGAATGGATATTGAAAACCTATCTACGTGTGATATACATGTTTAGAACCCGGACCTACATGACGAGAAGATGTAGCGCAAATTATGAGTTAGTACTTAAAAGTTAGTGAGCATATATGATAGAGTAAAGTTGAATTAAAAAATAATTGAATAAGCAATAAAGCAAGTACGTATTTTGAACATGATATAGATACTAAATACTGAGCTAAGTTAATGCATTGACCAAATCTATAACATTCTGTGAGTAAATACTGACTGTTTTGTAAATGCGGTCGATGAAATAGAATCTGACATAATAATGGGAGATACTAATAAATGACAATAAAACTACATGAGCTAAATGTAGAGTCTGATGTATACTCCCCATCGAGGACCCAATACCCTGCCATAGGTATAGACGCATGAATGGTTTGATAAGTAAATGATTCCCACAGAGGGGCTTACAACCTAGTTGGATCGTAGTCTTCAGACTATATGGGTGACTGACACTAGACTAACTTAGTATTATGCTACTCCTAATTGATTGAGGGATTAACATGTTTTGACTGAATTATGTAATATACTAGATAGCTTAAACTAACAGGCAACGTAAAATGCAATATTTATTTACTAATAATGATGTATTCTAAAATTGAGGCATGTATATCTGAAATACGTAGAAATATCTTTCTTAGCAATTGAAGAACGAATCAACTAACATAGCTAGGGTTCTGAAATTCATGCTAGATACGAAGTAATATCATGATAATCGGATTTGGAATATTTAAATCTTGATTCATGATGATTTGCTTGAATTCTAGAAAACCCCAAGTATAGCCATAAAAAAGGAATAAAGAATGTGTCTAAATTCTACCATCCTATTAAACTAGGGTTCTTGACTTCTTTTCTCCTCCTAGATTTTGTTTCTCTACGTTTTGATTAATAATGTTACTTAGGTAAGTTCGAACTATGTGTCCAAGCAAAAAAAAAGACCAAACGACATAGTTTAAGGGTTAAATGATGTGGTTAAAGTGCCCAACAAATAGGGGAAAAGAGCGAAATAACTCCACTTAAAATTTTGATAGGCTTACTATAACCACATTCACAGACCGCGAAAGGGACCACGAACCGTGGGGTTGGTTTTGGTACTTTGCAAGGAGCTGGGGGTTCTGATGTCTCATCCACTAACCTCTGCCATGGTCCATATGGAGGACTAAGCAGTGTGAACGTCACCGCGGTCCTCACTTGTGATAAGATATTGAGCATTAGGTTTAGGTTTCTACAAGTTAGGCGTCACGAAGACCCATTTATGACCCACTTTTAGGACCATAGATTGTGAAGGTCCTTGTGGTCCATATTTGGGCGATGGGGTGTGAGGGTGGGTTTTGTGGCATACTGTATTTCCTTCTACAGATGCCACCACGACTCATTGGGACGGTATAGACCGTGAAGGTCCTCGTGGTCTTCAATTGGGCGTGGGGGTCTAAGTGACTTGCTAGGGGTCCTACGACCTAAGTCTCCAAGGACGCGACCAAGGCCCATCCTCAAACTCGAGGCTCGTGAATTCTCCTATGGTCTGACACTTGTGTTTTTTGGAGTTCAATTCCCCACTATGACATGTCAACAAATCGTGGACCCTATTACAGATCTTGAACCCTACTGTGGTTCACTATTTTAGGTAGTCTATAATTTTTATAGGTTTGTTTTTCGAGGTGTTACTATATTCACCCCGTGGAAAAATTCATCCTCTAATAAAGGCTAAAGTATATGACATGGAGGAAAGAACTCCAAACCCTACAATTGATTTTGTGTAAAATATTTATGGCTGAACATAGTTCCAAGAACATGTAGTTACAATGAAAAGGCATGCATAATTAGAGAATATGATTCTAAGACTAAAATTATGCATGAGTGATTGAAGATCTGAAGAGGAAGTATTAATTTAATCTTGAGGGGAATCAATAGGAAAGATAAAAGGCTAACTGTCTGTCATGGCTGCTTCAGCTTCCCAACCATCTTCGTCTATGGACTGACTCCTCCACAAAATCTCTATCAAAGTGACTTCCTTGTTTTTGAATATTCAAACCTGAAGATCAAGGATTTGAACAGGTACCTCTTCATAAGTGAGAATTTCTTCAAAATCACATTTTTTAATGGTAAAATAGATGTTGGATCACGCATACACTTCTTTAACAGTGAAATGTGAAAACTGGATGCAACGATACTATTTCTGCTGGCAACTATAAATCATAAGATACTTTACTTATGCTATTTAAGATCTTATAAGGGCCTACATATCTAGGAATGTTAATTCGTTTCATGAAAAATCTCATTACCTCTTCATAGGTGACACTTTCAGGAATACCCAATCATCAACTTGTATTTCTTGTGTTGTTCTCCTTATATTTGCATAAGATTTCTGAAGACTCTAGGCTGTCTTAAGTCTCTCTTTAATGAGTTGCATTTTATACATAATATCATCGATTATATCTGGTCCTTTCAAGGCTGCTTCTCCGACATCAAACCAACAAATAGGAGACCTACATCTACGCCTATAAAATGCCTCATTAAGGCCATATGAATGCTGGAATGATAGCTATTATTGTAGACAAGCACTATAAGAGGAAGGTGATAACCCCAACTACCTTTGAATTCGATCACACAAGCTCTCAGCATTTCCTCTAAGGTCTTCATGGTATCCTCTGTCAGTCCATCCCTCTAAGTATGAAATGTTGTGCTAAGGCTAACATGAATACCAACACCTTTCTTAAATGAGTTCCTGAAATGAGAGGTAAGTTGAGGACCTCTGTCTGAGATGATAGACAAAGGAACTCCATGTAAAATGACTATCTCATTCATGTAAAACTTGGCATACTCTTCCGCCAAATAGGTTGTCTTAACCGCTAAAGAGTGTGAGGACATAGTAACTTTGTCCGATATCACCAAAATGGATTTGTGATATCTATGAGTACGAGGTAAGCCTAAGATAAAATACATATTGATCACTTCCCAATTCCTAGTAGAAATGTAGATCTCTTGAGTCATACCTCTTGCTTTCTAATGTTCTATCTTTAATTTCTGGTAATTATGACACTTAGCCACATAACCTTCTATGTCCATTTTCATACTGTTCCACCAATAGACTATTCACAAATCACGGTGTATCCTAGTGGCACCAGGATGAATATATTATCTGGAGTTTTGGGATTCTTAAAGACTATTTTATCTCAAATAATCAACCATAGGAACAAATAAACGACCTAGATAGTGAAGCATACTATATTTCCCTTGGGAGAAAACCTAAACCCCCTACTGTTTGATTGAATTATTTAGTTAAAAAAAGATCGGATCGTTGTATTGATTATCCTTAACCTACCCTACCAATGAACATTCTTACCCATTCTTGACTTTTATACTAACGTTCGATAAGCTTATAAGGTGAACTTCTATGAGAAAAACTTGTAGAACATCTCATATATAGGCTGCTAAGAGAACTCAAGCCATCTTCTCTTGCAACGATTCATATATTTCTAGGTGAACATATATTAAAGAATCTTATGGGCTTTTCATAGATATATTTGAACACCATAAAAGTAGTGTCTCTAAATCATAAGTGCAAACACCATTGGTTCTAGTTTGAGGTGATGAGTTGGATAGTTCTTCGCATGCGCCTTAAGCTATGTAGAAGCATAATCTATAACCTTTCCTCGGTGCATAAACACCCAAACCAGGCTGACTTTGGAGGCATCAAAATAGATCATATAATCTCATGAAACTTCTGTTATAGCGAAAATAGGAGTTATAGTCAACCTAGTTTTCAGTTCTACGTAGATCTTGTCGCAAACATTTGACCACTAAAACTTGATCTTTTTCTAAGTTAACTTATTCAGCGAGGAGGCTATGGATGAATATTCTTCTACAAACATTCTGTAATAACCTCATTGACCCAAGAAACATTTGATATGTGTAGGAAAGGTAGGTCTGGGTCACTATTTCACTACTTCTATTTTTTGAGCATGCACTTGGATCATTTAGCTAGACAAAATGCCACAAAAAAGCAACATATTGCAACTAAAAATCATATTTTCACAATTAGTGAATAAGGGGAGGTCTTTGAGAGTTTTTAGAACAACCTCAAATGATTCACATGATCTTCTTCATTATAGGAGTAAATGAGGATATCATAAATAAAGACAATAATGACCATGTCTAAGTACTTCTTGAACACCATCTTCATCTAATCTAGGAAAGGTTTAGGAGCATTGGTTAGTACAAATGACATAACTACAAATTCCAAATTGCCATACAATGTTCTAAAGGGTGTCTTCAAAATTTATTTTTCTCTAACTTCGATCTAATGAAAACCTAATCTGAGGTCTATATTTGAGAAATGAATACAACCATGAAGTTGGTTAAACAATTCTTTAATCCTGGGAATGAGATATTTATTCTTGATTGTGACCTTTTTCAACTGCCTATAGTCAATACACATTCTAAGAGAACCATCTTTCTTCTTTATGAACAGCAGTGGTGCACCCCATGGAAAAATACTTGGATGAAGTCCTTATCAAGAATGTGTTTGGTCTTTCAATTCCTTAAGCTCAGCTAGAGCCATTTTGAAAGGAGGAACCAAAATAGGCGCGGTATCTTGAACTAGATAAATTCTAGAGTTGCTTTATTAGATCTGGATACAGTAGTTGAAACTCGTTAACTAGTGGAAGTTAGTCATGAGTTGGGGTTTTAGATCTGGAATCCTCAACCCAAAATGAATAATAAAGATAAATACTAGAGATCATCGTTTGGGCTGTAAGGTAAGAAATGAATCAACCCATAGGCACTAAGCTAGTACCCCTTCATTCCATGATTGGTCATTTGGAAATTGAAATTGAAAAATCTAACTTTTGCAATTGACTTAGGCATAGTAAGAATTTAAACAATCAATGCCTAAAATGACATCGAAGTCTAGAATTTCTAAATCTACAAGATCTGTTGAGGTGACTTTTTGGGAGACTATGCCATGGTAGTTTTTGTATACACGTCTAGCTATAACTGGATCACAGACTATAGTAGAGACACAGAAAGATTTTGAGAGAGTTCATGGACTAATATAAAAAAGAATTCTACATAAGGAATAACAAAGGAAACAGTAACCCCCGAATAAAAAAAAACATTAAAATCTAATGTAATTAGAACCTTTACCCTATTTAGAAGGACAATTCCTCAACGTGTTATCATAATGAACACATCCGAAGAATCCTTCTTTCCGTGAAAGGCACTCACCCAAATGGTTGTTTCCACACATAGGAAAAGTTGGGTTTATGCCACACATGAGATTTAGATCCTCATGTCGTATCTTTGTGATCTTGTCTGAACATGGAAAGTTGAATAATTGTTTATAAAGGGGCTGGGGATTAAACTTTCCGTTGACGCTGCGAGCGATTTCGACCACTCAACTTTTATAGAGAATGCTCATAGTTCCCAGTCTTAACCTTATTTTTATCCTAAGCCTTCTCCATAAGATTATCTCTCTGAACCTGCTCATTATGAGTCATGAGCCTAGAGATGTTCATATTTTCCATCAACATAGCATTCTTGCACTCTATTTTCACTAAGTCTGAAACTCCATATAGAAACTTATTCATTTGGGCCCTGGAATGAGCGTCCATATGAGGAGCATACCTTGAGAATTGGGTGAACTTGAGTCCATACTCTTGGATTGTGTACCTTGTCTTAATTTCATTAACTCATGATCTGTTTCCTCTCTTTATTCTCTTGGGAAGAACATGTCAAACAAAGTCTCAGTAAACCAGTACGAAGTGATAGGAGCTACATCTGTACCCCTATTCTTCTTCCTCTGAGTATACCAAATATGTTCCACATTCTTAGGTTTGTAAGATGCTAACGCCAACCAATCATTCCATGTAACCTACATCCTATAAAAGATCTTCTTGACCTCATATATGAAGTTTTAGGGATCCTCACTGATCTGTGATGTCATCAAAGACAGAACTTCTGATTCAAGTGTCAACGATCGTATCGTAGTATAGTAACTTAATGTTATACCTCAGAAACCCAATGACCTAGAATAGAGACTTGCCTATTAAATAATGTTTAAAATGATGTTTCCATATCTATAATAATGTAATAAACTTTATTTAGAAGTATTAGACCCTATATATCAAGGGACAACCTTGACGTCCGAATACTAGTGAAATTGAACTAGTAGACTTCCTTAGGTCATGTGAAGAATTGGGAGTACAGTATGAAGTTTAAAACAATTAAAAATACTTTAATTATGTAAAATAATGTGTAAAGGTTCAACACGTCATGTTCCAACCCCACCACCTAGGGTTCTTTGAGGAGGACAATCATATCTAGGGAGCACCCCCTATAAGTAACATGACATACTTGACCTCTCGGAGGTCTTATACAAGCCCATAGTTATTATTCATTGCATCGACATAGTAAATTTGGCGGAAAATTTAAAACTTTTCATAGCACCTCATATGCTAGAAACTTTACTTCATATATAAAATATAAGTCAATATATATATATAGACTTTAAGTGTCTTTGCTATCTTAGACTCAACAACATTAGAATACGTTAAGGACACGTCCCATAAGACATAATACAAAACTATACAATATTTAATAGAATTTACAATAAGTACACATTAGGACATCCTTGGACTTAAGGATTCCTTTCCTTGAGCTTGAGAATCACATATGAAGCTCTTGCCCCTTCAAGATATCCTTTAAGCATCCATAACCTACACTTCGTGTAAAAAGTAGAGAAGAATGGGATTAGCACAAGAATGTACTAAGTATGGCAACCATGCAAAAACATGCATTTAAAAGGGACATTTTCTTTGAAAGCATACTTCATGCCATTTTGATTAAATCATCATAAAACCTTCATCAATAGCATATATATCATTTTCATACTTCATAGAAACACAATCAAAGTCCAAGTATCATAGAAAAACACATACCATCATAGATGTATAATATTACATAGACATAGTTAAGTCAAGACCTTCATCATATAGTCAACAAGGTCAACATCACACATAAAGACTCATATCATGCACATCTTCATAACAACTAGACAAATACTACAATGTCATGCATAAGGAACACATACATAGTTACATGCATTAGAACACCTTCATAGAACTTCCTAAGGAGCTACTTGTGCAATGTCTACATGGGTTCATTACTTCCACCTATCCTAAGTAACCTCCCTTAATTCATTCTATTTAGGGTCTTAGTCATTTAACTTCCATTGTACATTTTACTTTAGGGAATATAGCCTTAACCGACATAGACCATGCGATGCTAAACATGGAATCCGGTCTCATAAAACCCCAAACAGAAAAAGGGTGGTCTACCGGCCAAAGTAGAACCAAATGATACATATCTTTCTAAGTGGAATCCAGTAGCTAGAATCCTATGGTGGCAACATCGTTATGGAACTTGGAGGTACATGTGAAAACCCTTTTTATGCCAATATTAGGCATTGTAGTTATTCATTTATGGAAACCCTATTTATTCCCATTTAGGCATTGTGTTTATCCACCTCATGAGATTTATGGTGACCTACCTTCCTACCATGGGAAGGGACACACACTAATATTCAAGTTCACTCAGTGCTAAGATAAGTTCCCTTCATTTAAAACCTTTACTATATTTTTACTTTAGAAATCATAGGTTTAGGAAAGACTTCCCTTCATATGTTTAACTCATAGGTCATAGATGGAAGTTCATCAACCTAAATCATGTAAAGATTCCATTCACATGAACATAGCATATTTAAAGCATCATCTAGTTTAGGGTACACATGAATACACCATTCAAGGCCCCTATATTGACTAGATCTTCATACTTCTGTGTGTGTATACATATATGTGACCAAACCTTTCATATAACACATTAAGTCACACAAGTTCATATATAAATGCATCAGTCTATAGGCATAACTATATGATCAATCCTTTCATATAAACCCACTAAGACACTATGCACATTCATACTTCATGCTTTCATATACATCATGTTCATACCATGCTCATATATTCATCTTTTATATTCATAGAAACCAAACCTAGGAACTATACTATCAAGCTAACCATGTGCAATGTATAGATAAGGTTCCATACCCTTGTCCACACTAGTACACCTATCAAGTCATCCTATTAAGGAATACATAACATACCTCACATACATATACTTTACATGCATAGTAGTGGACACTAATGAATATGAGAACTACATTTCATTTAGACACAATGACCTATACTACTTGTAACATGTATGTAAGTGAGAGTGTGTGTACATTGGTCAACATGATCACAGAATGGCTATCAATTAATCCTTGAGGCAGCCACCCTCTTAGACCACATTATACTTTCAAGAACATACCACACAACACATAATAGCATTGGAGGCAAGACAATAAAAATATTATAACCAAGGCTCCTAACTTTAGCTATTTACACTTTCATATAAGGGGTACATGGGTAGGGGCTACTAACCATTTTAACACATCAATGGCAGCACCTATACAATACCCTAACATGAACACACACATGTTCATACATAGCCACACAAACTAGATCACAACTAGATAGGAATATCGACCCAATTACATCATAAGGTGATCATCTAAATCTCTAAGTCATATATTCATCAATTTGCCTTAATAGCCATGATCAACACATATATAATGACAATAAAGTAAACAGCGCCACCATAAGTGGACCATACAACAAAATTCCATACAAGGCTTCATTAACATTTATATAAAGAAGTAGAGAAGTAGAAGAGTAGAGGAAATAAGCATTCTTACCAACTCCTCAACCTTTTATCCTCATTGATCAATACACCTTGTCTACCAATTATTCATATATATGGCAGTATCAAAATTTACTTTAGAAATATAAGAAACCATGTACAAGTCGCTACAAGATAATACTATAACATAATACAACACATCAACATACTAGGAAAGTAGAATAAACTAGATCATTAGCTAATTTCCCTTGCATTGATTTAGATCAAATTTCATACATATTATGAGTCTAAGGCATTAGATAAACCTACATTAACCATATTGAAATAATAATTACATACCTTCAAGATGAAGGTTACAACATAGCCATTTAGGCTTATCGATTTGCTAGAGTATAGAAGACTTTACCAATACAATGAACTCTATGAGGATCTAATCATAATTCATATTTTATTAACAATACACTCATTATGCAGTAGCTTATTTGGTAGGAAATCAAGAAAATACTATGCTTGATATAACAACAAATCAAGATCCATCACACACTTAACTTTTTGACTTCATAGCCTAAAGGAATCTAGATCAATTCATGCAGGCCTTTCTAAGATTGTTCATTAAGGATTTATACCTTAAAAATTTATCCATTATATCACCCTAAAACAGCAGCTACAGCAGTTCATACATAATAAAAACTCTACACAACCGATCTCACAATCGACTTCAAGATAACACATAGAAACATAGGCTATTCATATTCAAATCTTCATATATTTATCATCATGGACTGATAATCATCAATTCACCATCAATTAAGGTACATAAAAATAAACACAAGCAATTCATCATAAGAGAATCACCACTTATTTATGAACAAGCCATAATCACAAAGCCCATGCAAGAGCTAAACCAATTTTTGAAGGAACATGGGTTCATCTTGCAATTGGAGTGAAATCACGTTCAAATCATTGTATTAAATTCAATTCATCATGATTTAATCATTAAAAACGTTTTGAGAAAGAACCCATGGCTAGATTGGAAGGTTGGAAACTTGATCATAAGATTTCTTTGAAAAACATTTAGAAGAACACTCCAAGTGAAAGGTTACTTGAATATGAAGGATTGCCATACCTTTGTTTTGTTGAAAAACTCTTAAAATTGACGATTCATCTATTGAAAACCCAGCTTGAATATGTTCTTTAGCTTCACCAACAGTGGTGGTCCCTAGAGAGAGTATTTTGGAGTGAAAGGTTTCAATCTTGTGAGAGGATTCTAGAATGGGCGTTTTTTTGATTACTTATATGCACCCAAAAATATATAAATAAACCTATTATAGTCAGGTTAGGACGTGGGGTGAATTTCCCATTCACCCCTTTAATTAACAGCACGCAGGCTACAAGTTGGAGGTCACCTGCGACGAAGGCAGTGACGGGGCGTCACAGCCACGACGGATCGTCACAGGACTCCGTCGTTGGTTAATTAGCCAAATATTGTCTTGAGACCTGCCCAAGTCAAGTACCCATCGATTATACCTGCTCGATGGGCCGTTGGTGGCCCAACGATCCGTCGTTGGGTCCGTCAATGGACACTGCCCAGGATGAGTCTTAGGCAGCCTTGGGTCCTTCTTTTGGGGCCTCTTGTGGGGCCCTTTAGAAGTCGTACCTGGAAGTTTCCAACGTGATTATGAAACTTCAAAATTTAAAGACTTTCAACATAAATTTCATCCAAAACAAACAGCTACAAGACGTCCAAACAGCCTTGGTCCCGACATGACATACGATGAACATCTTAGGGGCTACCTTTCGAACGCCTTGGATGTTCTTGGGCGTTTAACCTCCAAAATTCACTAAACATCATATAAAAACATTAAAAATAATTTTAAACCATTTCAATACTTATTAGGCTCATTTTATTCAGACATAAGCAAGCATAGACACATGAGGCACATAAGCCACTAGTCATCGAACGTCTTGGTCGTCCCTTGACGTTCGACTTCCAAATCGCTTAAAAATTTTCACACTGCCTATAAACCATATAATAAGACATTTTAGAACATAATTAAACACCCATAAACATATAGATCTATATGTTAGGCATCGAGATGACTTAGTCGTCGAACCTCTTAGTCGTCCCTTAACGTTCAATTTCCAATACCTCCAATATTTTAGATTCTGCCTACATACTATATTTTAAGAATATTTAGGACATTAGAACTTTAATAAAATATGTTAGGATCTAGACACCTTATCTCACCTTCGAGGTCTTACAAGGACATAACTATTGGCCAACAAGCGGCACAAGGCAGCAGGCGATTATACATGCATGAAATCAATCTGCGTCGCAAATATGGTTCACCAAGGACCAAATGTTTGTTCCTCATTGTGCACACAATGCGGAATCTTCCTTATCAAAAATTCATTTCTGAAACTTTGTGGGAACAGCTTCGCAACGCTGACTTGTTCCCTGACAAGAAATCTTAAATTTGAAGTCAATTTTTACTTCACAAAAAAGTCTAATGAAGTTAATAGTCTTTTGGGTAATTTACGGGAGGGTTACATATTTATTTTAATTCAGTTTAATACCAAATTTACCCACCCACATTTAATCCCCAATGTTAAATTCAAATCACTGTCACTTCTCTAAAAAAATTATCTCTACCCAACCTCCATTGAAGACCATTGAGCATGAAGAGTAAGATCAATTATTCAAGTTTTATACTCAAATTCATGGATAAATTATTCATTAAGGTATTTCTTCTTTCACAGTTGGGATTCCTTTCCCCAAGACGTCCATTCGAAGATGGTTTTAAATCCCATAAAAATCAAGGGTTCTCCTTACACTTGGATCTTCTTCTAAAACCTCAATTGTTGATCATTTGCGAGGAATAATGATAATATATGGTTAATTAAGTGTATAATTATTGGTAATTGATGATTTTTAATTGATATTTATTTGAACAATTGTTCTTCCCTAAGTTCCATAAATCTTGGATCTTGTTTGGTGAATTGCTCGAAAATGGTAATTTTTTGAATCTATATATTGATGTTAATTGTATTATTACTACATGGACGTACATATATCATGTATTTATTGGGGTTTTGATCTATTTTGTAAGAACCCATGAATGTCTCTCTTCTTCTAACCTTAACTCTTGTCTATATTTATTAATCACTAGAGGTTAGGTAATTGGGCATGTTCTTGTATAATTGCCTATCCTATGATGATTATAATTTATTTGATTGATACATATCATTACTTTGGGAATAAGTATTCATTGAGTTTCATGGAGGCCATTGCTAAGCCCTTCAAATCATGACTATATTGTTGCAGCATTGTTGGTCTATATTTTGTAATATTTGATAATTGAAGTATGACTAATGAACTTATGAACGTAAGAACATGCTATGAATATGATGGGTGTGAGATGATGATAGGTTTACTATGATATAGATTTAAGGTAAATCCTATTTGCATCTTATGGTTATGTTATGATGTAATGTTCTCAGATCATTTTGGGTTTGTGATGAAAGGAATTTTCATCAAATAACCTATGAGCTATTAACCTGATATATGAGGGTTTAAACTCCTAATACTTATGTTATGAGTTAATCTTAAGAAAGACTTAAATATACTTCTTAAAGGGAGTTTATCTTTGCCTCGAGAGATCTTTACAATAGGAGGTGTTCCTTCACAAAAAAGGTTGTTCACACTATGGTCTCTTATGAGGTGGAAAATACAATATTAATTGGCATAAAGAGGCTTTCTAGTAACAACCTCCTAGTTCCTTCACTATGTGCCCCCCTAGGAAACCTAGCTAGTGGATTCACCTAGATACTATTATGATGTATATGCCCTATGTTTTCAAGTAGGACAACCTCCTGAGGGTGTTAGGGGAATATACCGGATTCCATGCTTAGTTCCCATTTTCTAATGTATGTTATGGCGATGTTTTCGGAATGTAAAATGAATGAATAAAAGTAAGAAAATGAACACTAAAAAGGACTACTTAATAGGTGTTACTTAGTGTAGGCAAGGGTATGAGACTTTACCTATACATTTATCATGTGGATCTTGAGGGGAGTTCTAGAGTGGGTTCTTAATGTAGATAGGTTATGAATGAAATGTATAATGTTGGTTCTATATGAGTTTGTTTCACCTTATATACATGATGTTTGTCTAGATGGTTATGTGTGATGTTGATCACACTTGTTATGATGCTAAATAATATAAAAGTAATGCTTATGGTTTGTTTTCTAGATTACATGGATTATTTGGGGCTCTGGGGCTTTACATACACATTTCACTAGAGGACTTGTATTGGGGTCATTAGTAAGGTCTTGTGATGTATTGATGAAATGGATTCTAAAACATGAAATGTTGATTATGGCCTTGTTATAATGTCACTCTTGAACATGAATATGAATATGTCTTAATTTTTTTGTGGTACGGACGTGTATATATTCTTAGAATGTGCATAAAGCCTTTGAAAGTGAGCTTAGTATATTTATACTAAAATGTCCCTTTGTGCATGTCTTTAATTCTTTTACTTGCATATATCCATACTTAGTACATGTGCTTTATAGTAACCCATATCTCTTCTATTTGTACAACAATGTAGGTTCGGGTTAATGAGGTGCTTCAAGGTCATTCACAAAGAAGCTTGGATAATTCCCAATTTAGTGAGTCTGCAGGTCAGAGGACGAAGCCTATGAATCTAGCTTTTGCTAATTTTGTACTGAAGACATTTTTCTATTTCCTATTCAAGGACTATGTTGTATTCTCTTATAAGAAATATTGTAATGTTGTAAGGGCGAAGTCCCATTTCTCCTACTCTTATGCTTTAGATGGTATTGTAATGTGGTACGGGATAAGTCCCATTTCTCTTACTCTTATGTTTTAGAAGTGAATGTGAGATAACTAGAGATTCTATTTATGATATATGTGAAGTGAAGTTGAACTTCAAATAAAAGTTTTAATTTTTTCACTTTTTATTCTATCAATGTTGCCATGATGTATGATAAGGGATTGTATAAGGCCTCTAAGAGGACAAAGACTCCGGTTGCGACTTGGGGGTACTCTTCGGTCGTGACATCCAACCAAGGGTTGGGGTCGTTTCCACATGGATTGATTCTCAGAATTAATAGAAAAGTAAAATTACGTTCTAATAAGTCGTAGCCAAAGACATTATCGCATATATTTTAAATCAATGACGTGGTGACGTAAACATCATTTATTAATGGGGGTTTTGTCATTGGTAAATAAAAACATAAAAAATAAATAAAAAGAGTACTAAAGCAAGACAGGGGGAGTTCTTGGGATCTGACAGGAATATGATTGTAGCTAAATTGTTGGGTACATTCTTTCGATAGGACATTTATAGAATAATTTTTCATATGTTAAGTATTAAGGGAGATAAAATCTCTCTTGAGCAACTAACCCCTTTAAAATGGGTTCCTTTTGAACACCCACATTCAACATGAATACAAGCCTATGCCTTAACCCACTCACTCTCTCGACTTTAGTGTCTACGAATGAGACTTGGGCTCACTCTCTTGAGTTGAGCCTCATGTTGACTCACTCATAGCAACAATCAATTCAGTATTCTTAGTTTCACGTTTTGGATCGAGCAAGCCAAAAATACATAAATAAACTTGTATTCGAACCTACAATTCATTAAATTCATCCACAACTACTGAATAAAATGTCAATTTAACTACAATTAATCTATCAACTAGAAAAACCAATAACAATCTTAACCCATATTCGCTTAATCACACTCCAAGAATCGGTGTTTTTAACCAACATCAAGAGATATAAATTTTGTGCCTTAAGAATCTTGCATTCAAATGGGTATGAAGATTTAAGTCTATTTATAGGCCATAAACAAATAACCCAAGAGACCCAAGTGCGAATCCTTGGAGATGAAACCCTTTTTGTCTTCAAGTTCTTCTGCAAAAAAACTTCTCTGACTTAGACTCAAAAACTGTTAAAGAAATATCTAAAATTTACTAAAAGTCTAATAATTGTTGATAATAAGATAAAACACTCAACAATTATTTGTAGTTTTAATGTTTAGTGCTGCAGAGAATCATTTGGTGCAGTTACTTAAAAATAACCAAACAATTCGGCGAAACGCCATTTGTTAACTTTAACACCACATTGCGCTAATCCCAGAATCTTAGTGATCTATATCACTGGGTGATAAGGTAGTGATTCCCGAAACTTCTAGGAGATGTGCCAACTACTTACTTTCCCTGCCAATTTGATCCTTTCCTTTCGGGCTTAACATAAATGAGCATACGGAGATATTCAGACCTATTGACGACTTACCAAGTGTACTCTGCGATTCTCAGGCATTCATTTCTTCATTCTTTTCAGCCTCTTTGATCTTCTTCATTAAGTAATGTCCATGCTTTGCCTCGAACTAAAAATACATTAAACTCAAGGTTATTCTTCAGTAATTAAGACAAAACAAGCATTTAAGGACACTATTTCTATTAAATTATAGGTGGACTCATCAACACCCCAACTTAAACGTTTTCCTATTATCAAGTAAAACTCAAGTTCAGCAGTTCAAAAAGGATGTCTCCAATAGTGCTACACAATATGCAATCACGAATGTAAAGAGTAAAACTCAATTTACGTATGCAAGGATCAATTGTGTATCCAAAGAATCAAATTGTGACACATCATGACCAAAGATTCTCAGGCACTCCAGACTTATTTCAAATCCAAGTTCAATCTCCACAAAAGCATTCAAATTCTCTCATATAAATGATTATTCCATTCTCACAATCATCACGTATAATCGTCTATGGTTCGAAAATCACATACAACGCTCACTCTAACAAAGAAAACAACAATACGTGCTTTCACCCATAAGTTTGCCCTTATTTTCCAATCAACATTTGTTTTAGCTTTCTCAATATCAAAAGATTCTTTTTAAGGCCTGTAATGGGGGATGAGTGCAAAAGTATGATTATTTAGGCTTAGTGACTATGATCCTCACGAAATTTGGTGCTCACAACTCTTGATTTTATTCTATTACAAAGTTCATTAGTGCTTAAAAGTCATCTCTTTAATCACTTTTCCATAATGTATTAGGAACCCTTTTTTTTTGTTTTTGCAATTTTAAAACTTATTTCACACTTTTCTTTTTATTTTTTTAATTTCTTCTCTTTTCTCTTTTCTATGTTTTATTATATGGGGGGGTTCAAATTTTCTCAACACAATGGGTAGACAGGATCATTTTTGCACTTTCTTTACTTGATTTTTCTTTTCACTACACCCCCAACTTAGGATTTTGGCCTAAGTTGGCTATTCTATTGAGCACAAATCAAGTGGATTATGGGTAAAGGGTTAAGAGAGGTTATATGTTTGGTCATGTTTATTCCAAATAAAGTTATGGCTCAAGGGGTGTTGAAGAGAGGTTCCCACACTCACAAGGTAAGTCAGAAAAGAGGTATATGTCAAATTGGCTCACACTCTATAAACTAGCTGAAAATCGTATCAAGAGAAAAACATAATAAGTCAGCTTGACAACAAGGCAAATTCCAGGTGTTGTCATGCATTGTTCAAGGTAACCTTATAACACAAGGCATTCAACTCTAAAGTCAAACAAGACTCCGCACTTTTTCTAATTTGCAACGGCCATTAGACGATATATGATTTAACAAATTTCTAATAAAAATGAGATGCAAAGAGTCCACATATTGTGTATGGAACTTTATTTGGCCTTGTTGTAGACATACATTCGTGTTCTTTCAATTGAGACACTATTCATGTTATCGATATTGATAAAAAAGGAGACTTAAATTTGTAAGAACAACTATGTTTTAAATTTAATACAAGAATTGGTGAAAATTTATGTAATATATAAAAATTTCTAGAAGGATCAAATCATTTACAATTATAACCTGAAGGGAACCATAAGCTCAAGCATATAATAGACTAATAAAACTCAATTTAAAGTGAACAACCCAAATATAAATAAAAAGCACATATGTCGACCTTATGCATGGGACTCAACCCACCACAATAAATAAATAGTTGTCCTCAAATGCATATATAAGTATAAAAAAGTAAATAATAGAGAAAAATGTAGATAGGGATCCTGTCTACTTGGTAGCTTCAGTTGTCTGGGCTTTAGTACCCAATGTATCTATCTTGTTTAGGACAATAACTCCCCGCGCCACATTAGCAAATTCCGAGGCAGCTGCCTTTCTAAAATTATCCATGCCATGAGATGCCATGTAGGAGTCTATTGATCTGAAGAACCCACGTCTCATTGGGGGAATAGTACGGTCCTGTAGATTTTTCTTGTTGCTGGAACTAAAATTTTTGCCCTCGTGATCTATTTTGGGAAGATTTTCTGATTTTTGACTCCTTCACAAATACTTCGCTCTAACTTGTTGGGATGGCATTATTCTTCCTTCTACTTTGGGTCTTTCCATATCATCAATAAGCTTGAAAAACTGTTAGAAAAAATTATTGAAGTTTAGATGCAGTAACGTTTTACCGATATAATTGGAGATTAATGCAAATACTTAGTTGATTCACCGAATGCAGTGCTCAAATGAAGCAACCTTGAAGACAAAGGGAAAATAAGAATTTCACCGAATGTACTAGGCAACTTCATATTATCTCCTAATACCACAAATTCTACAATTCAATTTAACTTGTAACTAAGGGCGAGATGGGAACATAAGGCAAACAGCCGAGAGGTTTTCAAGCTTGACCCTGCTCGCCAAACATCCCAATGAGCCCATTTTCAAATCTTCCCAAATTAAATAACGTAAACATAAAAACAAAATCAAATCACCTAACACTTAACTAAGCTTTAGACCAAGAATTTATTATGCAACTACACACTTTTCATCTATTTTAAGGTAAATTTTTCAGGAATCAAACATTTAATTCTTTGTGGTCAAAATTATCGAACCCAAAATAGGAAAACAACAATTCTCACCCTACCAAAGAGATTCCGCACACATTGATAAGATAATACTATTGAGTTTGATAAAAAAATCAATAGAAGGGACTTAGGGTTCGAAAACCAACCATTCATGCTGATTAAGATATATGCCATCAAAATCCCATCACAAATTAATCTACGAAAATACAATATGGGTGAAAAATGGAAAATATAGAGGTGAAAGTGTGAGTTTGAAAAGTTAAAAGTAGGGGAATAATGAGAAGTTTAAGAAATATAAACCTTTGAGTTAACGACCGTCAAGCTCTTTCCCATTTGGTGATGTTAATTGTCGTCGCCACACCATTCTCTGATTCGCCAAGTCCTCACTTACCTAGCCGTGTTTAATAGGATACTAGTAAATGTTTGAAACCCTAATCTGCATCGCCGAACGGGTTCCTGACTAGTCAATTGTGTCTTGGGCTCGCCAAGTTTTATAGACTCTGGCTTATTGTAGTGACCCGAGACCACACACTAGAAATTAGGGCAAATCTCAGATTGCGACATGCTTACTTGACCTCTCGGAACTCTTGTACATGACCTTCCGTATCGTTCATTGCATGTAAACATATGAAAAGTAGTACGGAATTAAAACTTTTCATAAACATTCTATAAGTCTTTAATAACTCTTCCATATAAAATTCATCGAAAATACTAAGTCTTAGTCTCATCAAAACTTAGACACAAGAATACTAAGGACACGCCCCATACTTCAAAATATGGAAATACTTAGTCTATTACAATACTTTGATATAAAAGACATATAAGACATCCATGCCCTCGAGTCAAATGAGGACATGGTTCAACTTCACTTGAATGATGATACACTCAAATCTTTCTTACCAAATGCTCCTCACCTACCAACCACTATGGAGATAGATAAAATCATACAATTAGTACAACCACATGTATTAAGTATGGCATAATGCATAAATCATGAAAATGGACATTTATTTAAAATATGATTATTTTTCATTTAATATCATTCATAATCATAAGAATAACATTTAACACCTTAGAAACACATACGATAACATTTACACCATTTATCACATTTTTAAGGTCACTTTAGAGTGAACCCGTTTCACTGTTACAGTGATGTTTCTTCACTGTAAAGTGAAGTGCCTTACTTTAAATTTACACACTTTCTAGCATGTAATCCCCTAACTAAAATCTATCGTAAGACTCACTTAAGTAATACAAAGAGAGACCCACCATAAAACTTCTCTAGGCACATCTAAATGATCCTTAATGCCACCTGAAGTGAGATCAACACACTCATAATACATGAACACATAGACAATATGACATTCTCCTTCCAAAGGCTATCAAAAGACTTACTTAAGTAAATCAAGAAGATAACGTCCATGATTGACCTCTTCAAGATTACCTAAATAATCCTAAAGTGTATATAAGACTTAGATCATATAAACATAATCAACATATTCCCTAACTAGAGTAATTCTTATGACTTATCTAGGTAAGATACGAAGTGACCATTCCTATGCCCCGTTCACACATTGACTAGACAACCCTTAACTACTCCAGATAAGTACTTACTCATTTAAAATAATTTCTCTACATTAATTCATTACTTTTATTATTTCATTTAAGATTCATTCATCACATAAAGACATTCAAGTAATGTTCTTGGACAAGACCTAGGGACTATAAATAACACCTTCAAAACCTATTGTGCAATGTCTAGATAGCATCACATACCACCACCTAAACCTCATAGAACTTCTCTAATTCTAGTTTGTATCTCATATGATGGGAATAGGCAATAACCGGCATAGACCATGATAGCTAGACATGAAATACGGAGTTCCAACCTACTCCGATGAGGGTGTTGTACTTCCCAATGGTCAAACTTTGACACATACCATGTAGGCACATGGCTAAGGAATATGAAGGTTGTGCTTTGTACTCTTGTCTCATCCTTTAACTAGAGCTACTTCCCTTACCATACACACTTGGTGCTAGACTTTTTTCTCATAGAGTAATTTACATTAAAGGTTTATATGAAGGGGTTACAGATCAAGTTCATAACCCAATCACATTTACCCTACCAAAGAGGGTCCACTAGGGCTACCTTACAATGGCGACAAGAATCTCATAATGAATTTTTCTAAGGATGAATATGACTCCCTTCAATCCAAAAAACCTTAAGTCTATCATTCCTTTACTTGAAGGATACCATTACTGCTTTCGACCTCAACATTCATAACCTTAACCCACTAGGTTCAAGGTTTTACAATAAAGACTCCCTTAACATAATTTAAGGTCTCATGTCATTGATACATACAATACTAAGAGGATTTAGCATACTAAGTCAAGACATCTCATATTCACATCCATTCATGCATCAAGTATGGGACACAAGTAAACTAATACAAGACACAAAATATCACTTTAGCACATGCTATATGTCATTCTAGAAGCACGTATAAATAAAAACTAACATCTTTAAGTCATCGTATACACTACAATATAATCATCAATATAACAATCATAACATCATTTAGTCAAGTAGGAGTAACCATGCATCAACCCTAAGACTATACACAAAAAGACATCCTAATAGTCTAACATGATCAACTAAATAACATCAATAGAAGAACACCTATACTTTCACATTACTTATCCTGTAGATAGATATTATCAAACGTCATATAATAAACTAAAAAATCATCATAATACTTCAATTAGTGTTGGCAAGCCCATGATCATCATATAAAGTAACGTCGACAAAGCCACATCAATTGCAAGTAAAACATATAACACCGCCATCATAAGTGTACCATACCAATCACAACATAATTGAAGTCTAATTATCATAAAATAAAGGGAAGTAGGGCAGCGTACCACCACTCCATTCTCAACACTTCAATCCAATGCTAAACAATCCAATTCAATACCATAAGGCCCTTACCCATGTATACAACCAATAATTCAATATAGAAACTATGATACTCAATGAAACTATGTAAATTCAATAAAGATTCATCAATGTAAGACAACCTATACATCAATTTAATTCAATTCTTACATCAATCAATAGTCCATAGAAAATAACACTAGAATTGATAAAAATTAAGTCCAAATCAATTAACCCATAAAGTAGGCAAAAACTAGGGTTCATCAATTACATGGGTTCATAGGTTGATAGAGTTAAAATAATCAAACTAATACCAACTAAATTCATATACAATTCTTTAAAACCTTTAATGCAAGAACCCATGGACAGATCATAAAATTGGACAATTCATCTTTAAAAACTTTAGAAAACTTCTTTAAAAGTTGGGCTCCTTGATGATTAGAGTTTCAAAGATAAAAAACCATACCTCAATAAATCTAATCCTCCAATTTGATGAAGAATCTCCACTCAATTCTCTAATCCAATCCCTTCCATGAGTTTCTGCTCCAATGGAGTTCTAAAGAATTTTTAAGGGAATTTGGGTTTTGATTTTTGAAGAATGAAATCTTCTAGGTGTTTTAGTCTTATAAACATATTTAAAATACCCAAAAGGACTATGAGTAACCGACCTTTCTATTATTTGGATGTGGGGTTAATTTACAACTTCACTGCTTGAACTTAATAGTAAGCTACACAAAGACATACCCAATCGACGGTTTGTTCATCGACGGCCCGTCTATTGATCAACGGACAGTCTTGTTGGTTTGTGGTTTGGGACTGAGGCTTGTATTTGGATTCTCCTTCCCCACATCTAAGTGTATATCAATGACTCCTCACTTACGGGGCCTCGAATGACCCATTGGACGTCGATTGCTTTCGCAGGTTGGGCTTTCTTGGGCAGCTTTGAGACTCATGAAAGGTCCTTTCTCAAGGACCCTTAGATGCTCCTTGGGGGATGTTTGCCCAGACGTGTCCAACCCTAATATGCTCGTATACAATTTTATTACCCCTCATATAAATTTCATCCAAAAAGAACATGTAAAACTCAACGAAACATACCATGATATAGAAGGTCGTTTTAAGGCAAACTTTTCGAAGGTTATGGACGTTCTTGGACATTTGACCACCAAACATCACAAAACTAGAAACACTACATATAAATACTACTTAAATCATATAATGACCTAATAAACTCATGAAATATATAATTAGGAACATAACCACATATGAGGCACATAGGTGACTTAGTCGTCGAAAGTGTTGGTCGTCTCTTGATGTATGACTTCCAATGCACCTAAACCTCTGGAAATGCCATAATATCACATTATAGACCATTTTTGACCTCTTAAAATCAAGAAAACCATGTTAGGCTCTAGCTTCACCAAATTCATTTCAGAGGTGTTATACTTAACATTGCCTTAAGTCCAACAACGAACTGGATATGGGTGCCCTACATATTCGACGATCCATCGACTTATATTTTGGATTTATAAACTCTCTTTTTCCTAAAACATGCCATACTTCATCCTTAACAACAAAAACACTATTATTTTATCAAAATACATATAAAACCCAATAAAGGGTTTTGTCTTGCCTCCAGAACAATGACTTAGTTGACGCCGCGAAATGACAAAAGTCCACAATTATTCTTCATCCTCGGAGTCAGACATGGTGTAGTTATTCTAGAATGGTGGATAGCGACCTATCATCTAATGGGTGATTTGAGAATTTTTCCGGTAAATAGTCATGAAATTTGAGGTTTTCATTTCATTCATCATTCTGATGTTATCTTTGATCTCATTTAGTTATTTGTCTTATGTTTAAGTTTTTGTCGTATGTGTGAATAAGATTCATCTGTTTGCACACCTCCACGCTTCTTCCCTTTTTTGCATACTGATATGGAGAAGTGTTTGCTTTTTTCCATGGCTTATGCTTCAAAATCTATAACTAGAATTGACAGAATGTCTACTTGAGCAACGAACAAGTCCCACTAGTGTATGTTTTGAGATTTCTTTTTGGTTTCAACCATGACATCAAAGAGTTGGGATACTACTTTATTAGGATTGTGTATCAAAAATCACATGCACACTTGATCAACTATACTTTATTTTCGAGTCCAATACCCCAAGAGAAAATCTTTAACAACGCCTTGTAAGTCATCCCATGAGATGGACATTGTTTTAGTACCGCTTGAAATATCAGCCACATTTCTTTAATTGTATCATTCCCCTATTATTCGATTGTTAGGAGGTTGTCCCTGAGGTTCAACAGTTTTAAAAGGGGATGATCCATGTGATACCCATAATGAATATCCTTTATTAGTTCCTTGTATTAATGTTCAAACAAGCAAAACAAAATTAAAAATTAAGTTAGTACAATTAAAACTAAGAAGAACAAAAATCTAACATGACTAAAAATATTCTCAGATGACACCACTCCCCGACATCGACCCCATTTTTATTGGTTACATCATCAAAGACACAACTTACAACTCAAGATCCGATGATCAAACAGTAGAATAGTAACCTAACCAATTGTTGGGGTTGTCTCCAAACGGAGTAGTTTTTAGAATTAATATTAAAGTAAAATTATGTTCTAATTAGTCGTAGATAAAGGAATTACAGAATAAAAACGTTATAAATCAATGATAGAGTGACGCAAACATCAATTATCAATGGGGGGTTTTGTCATTTGTAAGTAAAAAAACAAAAAATATTAACAAGAGTACTAAATAAGGAGAGTGGGAGCTCTTGGGATTTGGAAAGGATTCGATTTAACCTAAATTGTTGGGAATATGATTTCGATAGGAGATTATAGGATAACTGTGACTCAGATAATCTTTAAGGGATATAAGCTCTCTCATGAACAACTTACCCCGTTTCAACTGGTTCCTCTTGGACAATCACTTGCCGCATGTAAATAAACATATGCCTTCACTTACTCAGTGTCTCGAGCTGAGTGTGTGGGATGAGTATAAGGCTCACTCTTTTTAGCTGAGCCTCATGTCGACCCACTCCCACCGACCATCCATTTAGTAGTATTAGATAAAAGACTTCTCTCTGTATAAAGCCGAAAACACATAAATAAACTTGTAAAGTATGAAGTTGTTCAATTCATCAATAGTTACAAAAAAAATCACAATCAAACTACAATTAATCTATCAGTTAGCAAAACCCAACAAAAATCTTAACTCATATTCGTTAAATATTTAACAACCCTAAAAATGAAACAGTCTAAAAAATATCCATTTTCATGTGTGTCATGAGTTAATAAGGTATTAAAATTGTGATTTATAGCATAAGAAGTCAGTTTGAAGAATTTTGAAGTGAAAAGTCAAAGAACGACCAAGATGTTAAGAATCTAATCTAGTGTGTGTGCTAGTGTAATCTTGTATTCAGTGCATGTTTTAAGGTGTTGTTTAGAGTGTAACTAAATGGGTTTGACCCTAATACATTTAGGGAAATATTTATGGTCAAAACACTGGAGAACAACGCCCCAAGGACCAACCAAAAGGTCCTTGAAGAGGACCCAAACATGGGCCCAGGAAGCTATTGAGGCAGCCAAATTTGGAGTGAATGGTGCGTCGTGCCACATTCAGTTAAAAGGAAAAATATTTTCCTTACATTGTGGGCTTAACATGAACCGTTATGTCTTAGAATT
This sequence comes from Solanum pennellii, assembly GCF_001406875.1. Classification (NCBI taxonomy): domain Eukaryota; kingdom Viridiplantae; phylum Streptophyta; class Magnoliopsida; order Solanales; family Solanaceae; genus Solanum; species Solanum pennellii. The sequence goes on from NC_028639.1 coordinate 12,881,190, forward strand.
TTCCAGAACCAAGAATTTGAAGTGCCTCTGCGACGGTAGCCATGTCCCATATTCAGTCCCGTTGTTTTCAGGTCAAATTAGTATTGGTTAAGTGGTTAATAAATGCAGGGGTCTATTGTATACTTTGGGGATTATTTATTGAAAATTATTGAGATTTTTTAAACTCCAAAATACACCAATCAAACTAAAACTTCAAGCAAAAACAAAAACTCTCTATTTCTTCACTCCAAAACCTCCATGAATAAAGCTTTGAATCTCAAAGGAAGAAGTCAAAATTTTCCATGTTTTTCTCCATAAATTTATTTGGATTTATTAAAATAAGGCATTGTGTTTGATCCTTCATTCTTCATTCATTCCAGCTGCCAAATTCCAAAGGCTTTTGATGTTTCTTCCAAGACCATAAACTTTTATTTTAATTCTAAGCATGCGTTCTTGCATGAAAGGATTTAAAGAAATATTTTATTAAGTTATTGACGTGAATTGAATGTTTAAAGATCAAAACTCTATAAACCCATGTATTACATGAATTCATTTTTTGTGTCTAATATGGGTGAATTGATCAGGGCTTAATTGTATAGAATTCATTTATAGATTGTATTGGGCTTTTAAAGTATGTATTGATTAACGTTATAATTGTTTATGGCTTCTTTATAATGTTGACATCTACATTTATTATTGTTGGATCATTAATTTGATTGAGTTATTATCTTAGTCTTATGTAAATTGTATGGGTAATATATCTATTATGTTAATTTGTATGGGAAAGGCTACTGGATGATGATTATGGCTATGGGAAGGTGATGACTTGACCTAATTCCTTCTTTTAACATTGAATTTATATTGAATTTTTGTTTTTTTGTATGGTCTACTTATGGTGGTGGTGTTTACTTGATATAATCGTTATGAACATTCCCTTGTCGGTATTATATTGTGAAATATGGTATGATCATTATAGTGTATATCAAAAGGTATAAAGTGAAGTTTTCATGTGCTGTCTATATGATCTAGTATGAATCTATAATGCAATTATATTATCAAAATTATTGCCTCTTTAGTTGATAATATATGATGTGGGGGAGAGTTTTTAGAGAATGATTTGGTACTTCTGTGGTAGACTAGTTGTTCCCTACTTGGTACTTGAGAAGGTATTGAATGAATGAAAGAATAAAAGTCTAGTATCGGTAGACCTATGTTGGTGCCCTTTCTTTTATGATAAAATGAGGTATTCTAGAGCTTCTGTTGAACATGTAAACCTAAGCATTGTGCCCCTTCTTGATAAGTTTAGAACCCTAAGTGAATGTGAAAGCTTGATTAATATAAAGAAGTTAATGATGACTTTTGGATTGGTAGGCCTAATGCACCATTTCAAGAGTAGTCAAGTGAGCTATCCAATTATAACCTGATTGGCAGCCTTTGTGGACCCTTTCTTGGTAGAAGTATTATGAGTTGGAAGGACTTAGAGTTGGTACCTTCTTAAATACTACTACATGAATGAATTACTCTATGAGAATCAAGGCAAAGCACCATGAGAATATGCTTGTGGTAGTATGTCTACTTCAGTATGAGACCAGAGTACAAAGAACCATTAATATTCTTTTACCATTTTCAAACATGGGATTATTACTAGTTCTACCTTTGGAAAGTACAACACCTTCCACGGCGTGGTGTCCTTATGACAATGGATTCCATACCTATATCGTATGGTCTATGGCGTGTTGCTGCCTATTCTCAACATATGGAATGTGAATTCTAGTATTGGAGATGTTCAACAACGTGTAGCTAGTTGAGTGGGATACTCTCTATACATGGCTAAGTAGGCTTTGAAAGTACTAAGATGATTTCCCTAGGTCCTCCAAGACCATCATGTGAATTCATCTAAATGCTGAATTATCTCTTAAATGGTTTAATGAATTTTGTTGACTTAAGATAATTCCTATTGAATAGAAAGGTGTTTATCTAGGTTACCTTTGGGGATTGCTTAGGTAGATTTGAAGAGGGAGTCTGGGTTATCTCTTCATGTCTTACATAGGTGTGTCTTCGAGTAACCTTTGGTATAGAGTCTACTGTTCAAACAGGAATATCTTACTTTGGGAAGTCTTGAGGATCACTAAGTTGTGTGTGGAGGGGGTGTATGGGCGGCCACTTCATCTCTTAGTTAGATGTGTCTTAGTATAACCTTTAGTCGTTGGTCTAAATATTTATATGGTTTTTAAATAACTATGGATTACATGAATATACCTTACATGTGATTGTTTAATTGAAGATGGATCTTATATTTCTGTCATGAGGTTTCTATATATCAAAGAGCATGAAAAGTATGTTTTAAAATAAATATCCGTTTAACATGGTTTTATTGCATGTCACTATATTTAGGGCATTAAATGCGTTGATTCCATATGTTTTCAATTCACGCAAGTGTAGGTGCCAACTGAATATTTTTTTAGAAGTTGAATCTTTGTAATAGCATTCTCTCAAAATTGGTATGTCCTCATATGTTCGAGCACATGGCTAGGTTTAGTTTCCATTTTCAAAGACTTCCTAAATGAGAATAGTTTCTTTTCAAATTGATGTAAGGAATGTTACCCCATAATAAAATATATGTCTAAGATAGCTATGACAAAATAGTTGTTCCTTATGTTTTTATAAAAGAGTTTGGCTATTATGATTAAGATTTTTAATTTTTTACTACTTTTCATATATATGCGTTGAAAGATTTCTAAGGACTTGTACAAGACCTCGGAGAGGTTGATTACGTCGTGTCGCGACATGGGGGATCTCTCAGGTTAGGAAAAACTTGGATCGGAGCAAAACTTTATGAAGTAGTCTTTAGGGTTCAAAGTCTCTTAAAAGCCACATCTAGAAGAGTCTTGTTCATCAGTGGTGAGTCACGACAAATCTATGAGCGAGAGGCTATAGGACGATAGATGTTTCTAGTTCTGCATTACCCTTGTGTCGCGCCATTGAGTTGAGGTAATAAGTGTCTTTTCATAATCTCTTGTCTTGTGTTTATTGGATATGAATACAAGAAGGACGCCCAGAAGGAAACATACCTAGCTCTCTTAGGTGGAAACCACAGGCTAGTTCCTATGTTGACTAGACATAGTTTGAAGACTACGGACTTAAGGAGACTAGTTATCCACCTCGGTAGTAGCCTCGTCTCATGAGACTTACACGTGCAACCACATGCTCATATCTAGTCTATCGGTGCTTTGATCACTTTCATTATCTTATTATCTTTTAGAGTTAACTCAAATATTTTTGAAGCTTGCTTTTAGATTAAGATTTACTTTCTCTATTGATGACTTGTCATCCTTTTCTTTACATTGATGAAATGTTTATTGTCCTTACATAACATCTTTGGTGTTAATGAGACTGGTCTCACACGTTCTGACATCTTCATTCCTGAGTATTTTTAAGATAGTAGCTTAGGTGTAAGTGCGGCTTATCTCACTTCATTTAACACGTCATTCTGGTCACTTTCTTAACATAGACATCTTTAGTTATGTTATTACTCACGTTACTTGCTTACTTTCATTTAGTAGCTTCATATCATCGTTTATGGACGATGAGCACTTCATTCAATGAGTTGCATATGTTCACAATTCAATCTTTTAGAGCATACTGTGAGTTGTCCCAATGAATGGCACGCCCTTGGATGTGGGTTCATTGAATTAGATTAGAAGTACTTTAGTTGTCATTTCATTATTTTGTCTACATAAGATTGGCATTTTATTAGTATTGGCCTTAACAATTTATGAAAGGATTACATAACCATCTTTGTTGGCATAAGCCAATTTTCGTGTTCATCATGCTTAAGTTTTTATACATTATACATTAGTTAATATTTTTGTTATTTCAATACAACATTATAGACAATTCCATTCATCATTATTAGACAATGTATTGTTAGCCATTTTATTGGCATAAGATAGGCCATCATTTAAATGTCATTTCATGGAGATCTTTTAAGCAAATCTTAGTTCATGACTTTAAACATAACGTTTTTAAACATCTTGGACATCATCATATTAACATTTGATGGATATAACATCTTCATACAGTCACATTAACAGTAAGTATGCATCAATACGTCACACATCAACACTTAAACATTTTTGTACATAACTTAACAATACATCGTTCTTTAATTAACGTAAAAAAACCCTTAGAATCATACGAGTTCAATTCATAGTTCATTCGACATTTAACAATCAAGAACCATACTCATTAAGATCAGCCATCACCACGTACCAACAACATGATCATGACTAATCTATACAACATTGAAATTGTAAAAAGGATACTAGGGAAAAGGAATGTTAGATGAGAAATTTGGGAAAACAACCCTAGTTTCGACATGTCATGGATTATGACACTGGAAATTACTTTTGGAGAAATAATTCCAGCAGAGAAACCCATAACATAAGTAGAACTTTATCTACGATGACCACCTTGAACGAAAATCTGAAGAAACCTTGGAATTGCCTAAGAACGTCGATGGAAACTTTTCCGTTTTTGTTTTCGTTGTTTACTAATTGGCATGTTGTGAAACTCTTAGTATTTGAACGTGAGTATGAGTCTGAGGAACTGATATTGTCTCAGTAAACTAAGGGTTAATAATTTAATTTAATAAACTAATTAGTTAATTACCCAAACACCCCTCCCAAGTTGACTATACATTGGAGAATGTTGACTTGACCGAAAATCTGGAATTTGGTGTTTACTGTGATTTCGGTAAACATTTTGATTTTAGATAAATTAATTAAATCTTAAATTTAATTTATTTAGTGACCTAGGGTAATTACTAATGTACCCCAAAGTCAATGGAACCATAATCAACCCTTTAGAACCATCATAGGTTAAATACAAGGATGTTTTTTGAATTATACTAGGTTCGTGTAAGGATTTGTTTTGACCATTTAATTAATTAATTAAATTTCTAATTTAATTAATTAGGTGACCTATGGTAATAAATAAAGTACCCTTAAGTCGTAAGGACCATAACTAACTCTTTGGACCATTCTAGGTTAGGTACTAGGTTGTCTTTTTCTTATCTTAACCAAAATCTTGAAATTACTTTGTGATTTCAGTTTTGTCCTTTAAAATTAATTAATTAAGATGCTAAATTAATTAATTAAGTAACCTAGGGTAATTACTAAAGTATCCCAATATTGTTAGGACCATAACCAACCTTTTGGATTATCCTTAGTTAGGTACTAGGTTGTCTTTTTCTTGTCTTAACCGAAATCTTCAAATTACTTTGTGATTTATGTTTTCTCCTTTTAATATTAAATAATTAAGCTTCTAAATTAATTAATTAATTAACCTATGGTAATTACTAAAATATTCCTAGGTTTTTAGGACCATAATCACCCTCTTTGACCATCCTAGGTTAGGTACGAGGTTGTCTCTTTAACTAGTACTAGGTTAGTGTCAACATGGTTTAGTACTAGGTTGTCGGGTGAACTAGTGAGTCCATTTTGGTTATTCCTGGGTTATTTAGCTAGTTAGGACAGATAGTTAGAGCCTAGAGTTGGTTCGGTATTTAGGCCCCACATGGAGGGAACCGTCCGCACATGCTGCACCTTAACTACCCTAACCGATTTCGGTTAGGGTGGTCCCCTCTTTTAGTTGATTCCCACATGTGTTGCCCATGTGCTTCCACATGGATTATTTGTACTTTCCTAACTAATTATTCTTGAAGATCATTTGGGAATGTTCACTTACTGTCCCAAGATCCTCACTATGTCCTTGGGAACTGCTTAATCTACATTATCACTTTAAATGGTCATGTGGTATGGTACTAGGCTTGACACTTGGATTCCTAGTACTTCATATATTTTATTGAGACTTCTTTTTAGCTTAGGGTCTTCATTGCACGTACATTTATTGGACAACAATCTTGGATTATAATATGCCTACTTGGACATTTATTGAAATTGGCTTACTCCTTTAGCTAATTTTCTATACTATGTCCAATATTCTTCAATATTAGGCATTGGGATGTCTATGTACCCCCAATATACTTTCTTAAAGACCACTGGGCTCTTCTCTAGACATGTGATTTTTTGGAGTGTTACATTATCCCCCCTTAGGAACATTCGTCCCCGAATGACACTACACATCATCAAAAACAAAGAGGATGATTTTCGAAAGTTACTTCAACATGCTTAAACTTTTCTCTTTTGTGAATAATGATTCACACATATTTGGATGATGCATAACATTCAAGCTTATCTGAAGCTTCATATTTGAGATTGAGGAATTACTTTCTCAATCACACTTAACTTTATGCACACACAACTCATGCAACACAAAAATCATGTCTACGCTATACAAAAACAGCAATATGAAATGCAGACATGACTTCGTTTTAACTCACGCCATGCAATTATAAGACATACTATTAGGGACCTACAACACCAAATAGACCAATGAACTAAAACATAGAGTTTTACACAACAACAAGACTTAGGAAGAGTACACCTAACCGTAAAAACATAAAAATGAGGGTAGCAGTATCTAGTATCGACCTCAGCCTCCCACGTTGATCCTTCGACAAGGTGATTCCTCCATACACCTTTACAGTTGCAACTTCCTTGTTGTCAACCGCTTCACTTGGTGATCAAATATATTGATGGAAACCTCTTCGTAAGAAAGGATCTCATAGGCTCCTATCCCCTCAGATAACATTATGTTGGCTTTAAGATTGGAAACTATTTGGGTTGTTTGGATTTGAACCACACCCTTCCCATTTCAACTCTAACTCATTTGGCAACTGAAACCTTACTACCATGTTTCAATAGTTGATAAGCTCAAACTTACTTGTCAAATAATAAGTAAAGCGTTCGTATCGAGTAAAGAATCCAACTAATGATTTTGGGATCGTTCTCACGAGGAAAATAGTTTAGACTTAAATTTATTTCTATTATTACTACTATTTAGTCAATTATTTTCCTATAAAACAAAAGACAATAAAGTGGAGTTTTTATATGTAAATTAATGAAAATAATTAACTAAATTAAAGTAAACAACTAACTGATTCAAATCATGGAGCTTAATTAATTAATAAAAGTAACTACGGCTTAAGTGTTCCCCACAGGTTCCTAACTTGATAATCCTAACTATAACAATTCTTTCCTAGTATCTTGCATGTAAAGTGATAAGTTATGTAACTCTAAATCCTTGGTCCGGCATCTAGAAAATTTCACTCCGCACCTTGGTCCGGCTACGTGTGTTGCTATATTAACCCTTACCTTTACCTCATATTAAGCATTGTATTCGATATTTGACTAAGTTTTTACCTCGTACCAATCGAGACTAGCCTTTTAGATAGTGTACACTAAATCTATGTTGATAATTCTTTTCCTGTTATCTACCTCCTTGGTCCAGCAAGTAGGATTAAGGCGAGTTCTAACGTTGGCCCTCCGTTAAAAAGACTTCTAAACGAAAGAATTATCAATACATGCAAGACACTATTCTAGAATTGCTATTTTAGTAAGATTTTACCTCATTATTCACCCATGGTTCCCATAACCCTAGTTCTGGAGTTTAGTTACACATAGTCATAATCACACTATTCATATATTTAATATAAGAATTCATGCACTTACTTTAATGAGAAAGAATAAAATCCAGAAATTCAATTGATTAATCAACAAAATCACCAACAATAAATTCCCGAAAAAGTGTAACAATTACTGAAATTAATCCTTCAATACTTGAACAAGAGAACTAAAAGTTATTCAAAAGTCTAACTATCAAAAAGTCTCCTATCAAAGAGTCTGCTATCAAAGAGTCTAACTATCAAAAGTCTAATTCTCCAAAAGTCTAACCCCAAAAACGAAGTTTTTCGAACTATTTATAAAAAACAAAAACCTAATAAAAGAAGGACTCTAATTACTGAAAATCTGTCAAGATATGTCAGGGTTGACGGACCTCGTGACGGACCGTCGTGGTCACAACGGGCCGTCACGGCCTCCGTCGTCCCATGCTTCACAAATTCTTTTGCTGCTCTTTTCTTCATTACCCTCGACGAACAAGTATGACGGACCGTTCCAAGCACGACGGTCCGTTGAGGGTCTCCGTTCCATAATACTTAAACTTCTTGGAATTTGGGTACTGGGACTACTCTCTGATTATCACGATGAACCAGCAGCACGGACCGTCGTGGACTTTCGTAATCCCACACTAGGTCAGACTTCCCTATCTTCCTTCAGCAGCTTCATTACGATGCAACCTATGGACCGTCACAAGAGCGATGGACTGTCATAAGCTCCGTAGGTGGTTTCTTTTTCACTTCTCGCTCAAAAACTTCCGCCTTCATCTTTGGACAGATTTCCTGCAAATAAGGAGAAACTTACATTAAAATCAATACAAAAATGCTTTTGGACACACACTAAACTTAAGGAAAAAGAATTAAAAATACCGTGAAACCACGGTATATGAACACCCTCAACTTAAATTCGTTGTTTGCCTCAAGCGACGCACTATGACTCACTACAAAATATTTGTATAATAGTATCCATATTTTAGCTTTCGCAATCATTTGGCTATCAATCCCTATCATTCTCATCATGTTTATCCATGTTATCACTATTAGGCTTGAATTATGTGGAATCAGACCATGACACAGACTCACCATGCACTGACACTTATCCTCTTCAATTTCTCACTGAGGTGCTAATATTTCCGGTATTGCAACTAGTGTCCTCACTTCTAAACCCATCCTCTTTTTTCACACAATGATTTCAGTTTGAGTATAAGGATTACTTTTCAACACTCACTCTCAGAACAAATTCACAACTCATTCATACATATTTCCATAAGCTAGCCCTTATTTTCACTGTTTTAAGTTCGCCATACAACTCTTAGGATCACAATAGGACTTTCTTAGTTTGTAACACAGGCTCAGGGTCAGGTAGGGTATATTTAGGTATTCTTTAGTGACTTTTTGCCCTCCTTGACATATCGTGTAAACGTACCACTGTTTATCATTTTCTTTCGCCCAATTTCTCATATTCTTTCACCTTTCTATTTTCCCTTCTTTCTTCATTTCTGTAAATGACTCTTTTCTTTTCTTGCTTGTATTTATTATATATATTTTTTAATTTTCTTTCAACTGGTTCTTGAGTCACTTTAATTTTGTTCTTTCTCTCTCTTTGTTCTTTCAACCCCACTTTCCAGAACATTCCTCATAATAGCCACCCTCAACTCATGGCTTTGCCATGAGTCAAAGTACACAATACCCAAAGTTGTTTCAGGGCCACGAAAAAGGTTGTTTACTGCATTAACCACCCTCAACTTATGCTTTTGGCATAAGCGGAGGTGCACATGTCCAAGGAGGGACCAGGTCCAACACAATATTCTCAGAAAAGATGAGTTGGGGTGAAATAGAAAGGTCTATCTTAAACTCAAATCATTTGGATCAAAGAGGGATTAATTTCATTCGTTTTTTTTAATTTATGTTAAACATTGGCTATATTGAACAAAGGCCTATGATCCTTTCCTAATTGTCTATTACAACTTACTTTTAGCAGGACTAACCAGACAAGTTCTAGCTCAGTACAAATTTTAAACTATTAAAATCTTCCTCACACTCACTTGACATCTCATTAATCTAACAGATTATAAGACACCTACTTCGAATTTTAGACTTAGGGTCATGCAGTGGTGTATCTCTATGTCATGCTTAGAGCCACACATTTATCAATTACTATGCCTAGTCATGCATCATTTTCATTACATCAGGATATCATTTTTATTTTAGCCATCATGCTTCAGAGTTATACTATGTACACAAGATATAGACATACCGGTTCAACAATAAAAATAATCAGTCTCTTGGGGAAAAAGAACACAGACAAGAAAACCCCAAAAGAGGATCGTGAATTGGGCTACTCAGACTTCACCCTAGTACTCACATTCCATTTACCCCACCCCCACAAAAAGATATGCAATTGTCCCCATTGTATAAAAAAAGATTGAAATACCAGAGTGGTAGGTGAAGCAAACCTGGGGCGCAAAGCGCCGGCGATCAGCAAGCTTGTGGGTCCGGTTCCCCAGAACCCACTACCTACGTAGTCTGGATACCCTCAGTAGTGTCCTCATAAGCAACAGAAATATTAGTAGTGCCTCCCGCTGTCTACATATCTCTGGATCTAGATGCCCCAGCAGCTGCCTCTACAGCCCTGATTTGACGTGCCTCCTCATCAGCAATCAAGGCTCTCCTCGCACCCTCCATCTCACGGCGCTCCTTTTTCCTTGACCTAGCCTCATCCTCCTCTCGACCCCTGCACCTCTTGGCATGCTCTCAAGGGCGAGGTGGTGGAATCTCAGAAGTGGCGAATAAAGCCGCCAACACTGTGTCCTCAGCATGCTCTGCAGAAATGGGGCCTCAGACTCAGGCACCCTAGCGTCTAGGATCATATCAATATCAGCTCGCAGACTCTCAACATCATCCTGAAGGGTCGACACGTCCACCTGAGGGGCTCGTCAGGCAAGCACCCGCAACTCAAAAGCGTCTAAGCGCTGATGAACCTCAGCGATCTTTCGCTCTATGTGATGGGCCATCTTACCCTCCAAGCGCTCCTCCGCCTCAGCAATAGACCTCTGCATCGAAGGCTGGATGTGATGCAGAAGTGTGGCCATCTGAGCCTCTAGTTTCTTGAACCTAGCAAGCGGGACCAGAGCGGGGAGAGGGGCTGAGCCAGAGGAGCTAGGGGCAGTGCTACTACCCGGGATAGACTCGACCATGGTAGTGTCAATAGTCGCTGAAGTAGCCCGCGTAGCCGTTCGAGCATGTGCTACCGTATCAGCCATATTTTTTACCAAGTGGAGGCAACTCTGGACGGGGCCCTCTGCGTGGATCCAACTCATTGGCCTCATCCCTGATAAGGCCGATATCAACAGAGCCCAGCGGAGTCTTAAGCTGATCAATGTGCCAGATGGGCACACCTTCGTACCTGCATAAGGAAAATATCATGCATGTAAAAGGGCAAGTATTGGTAACCTTGAAATCCATATCGTGCATGAACGCCTGTAGAAGCCAAGCAAAGTCCACCTCAAACCCGGCTATTATCGTTGCCATCAGAACTGCGCGACCCCATGTAACTATATTATCAGCAGCCGTGGCGGAAAGGCAGTGGCGGACAATCAACCATAAAAACTTAGCCGTGAAGGTCAAGTTAGCCTTTCTGTTGGATCCCTTCGGCTCCGTTACCCAGTCGTCTCCTTCTCCATCAATAGACAAGTGCAGGGCCATCCACCTCTTAGTGGTCTCTCTCAGCGATGGTTCACGCAAGAATAAGCCATGTTTTACAATTTGCCACCGGTAGTCGAACTAGGCGGTGAGAGGGGTCCTGTTGGCATCAACATCCTCGCCGTACAGATACCGGCGGATGGCTGGCATGGAGATGTCGACCTGTATGTCGCGTACTCTGATGTGCTCAAATGGGTCCTGTTTGGCGGGAGCAGCCCCCCTATCTATTTGTGATCGGAGAGTAGCCACAAAAGAGACATAAAACACTCGGACAATCCTCACTGTAGCGGCCTAAAGAACGAGCTTTCCACTCTAGCCGGTGTCTAGTGAAGAGATTGTGGATATCTTTCATGGTGGGGAGACTTCCCGTAAGGACCCGACTCTCCAGTGTAAGGGTCCGTATCATGACGCCTTTATCTTTTAGAAACTTGGCGTCTGAATAAACTTGGTATTCCCGTCAACACACCACCGGTTGAGCTGGTCGACAACCGGGGTGAGAGCACAAGTCAGTGAGACTGGAGTGGAATCAGGATTGTCACCCTCATCAGACGAAGCAAACTGTGCAGTTGTGACTGGTACAGGGACTTCTGCGGACACGGAGGCTTCCTCCGACCACGAAACTCCTAAGGAACCAAACACTACTTCTTCATGTGTAGCTGACCCAGAAGGTGTGCCGGTCAGTGTGCGCTCCTCATCAGATTGGGAGGTAGTGCCTACGCCGGACGCCACCTTTTTGGGTGTAGCTCTTGTTGCACGTGCAGCTCGTGCTCGAGTGGCAGTTCCTGGGGGCATGTACTCGGGATCATGCTCATCATCAGAGCTTATGACCAGTCGGGCAGACAGGGCGACAGACTTTGAACGCCCACGTGCATAAACTCGATCTTGTTTCGGTGCCATTAGAGATAGTACCTGTAAAGAATCATTATTAGTACTAGAAGGAGTACACAAGACAAGCAAAAACGACACAAAATAAACATAAGAGCAAAGTTGTAATGAGACCTCTTTAGTAATAATGAAACACGACGGACCAGGTGATGGGTCGTCGTGAGTAAGACGGGATGTCATGGGGTCCGTCATGTCTTACTTCAACTATGTTTATTTAGAGACCCCTGAAGGAAAGACTCTGACAGTCATGACGGATAAGAAGGACGGACCGTCGTGATAATGACGGTCCGTTGTCGATGTCCGTCGTGGGGCACTTAGAAAAAGTATGGAGACCCTTAGGAGAGGGGTCTCTGACGATCATGACGATTGTGCAAGACGGACCGTCGAGGCTATGACGGTCCGTCGTAGATGTCCGTCAGATAACACTTGGAAAAAAATGGAGACCCTTAGGACAAGAGTCTCTGACAACCATGACGGTTGTGCAGGACGGACAGTCGTTTTAATGATGGTCCGTCTTAGATATCCGTCAGAGGACACTTAGAAAAAGTTGGAGACCCTTAGGAATGAGGTCTCTTACAACTAGAACGGTTGTGCAGGAAGGACCATCGCGGGTATGACGGTCCGTCTTCGATGTCTGTCAGAGGACAGTTGGAAAAAAAAATAGAGACCCTTAAGACAAGGTTCTCTGACAACCATGACGGTTTTCCAGGATGGACCATCGTGCTAATGATGGTCCGTCTTAGATATCTGTCTGAGGACACTTAGAAACCATTGGAGATCCTTAGGAATAGGGTCTCTAACAACCAGAACGGGTGTGCAGGACGGACCATTGTGGGAACGACGGTCAGTCACATATGGTGGACACTTAGAGAAAACGAATAGTGGGGTGTCGGAATAGACCCTATAAAGGTCCGTCGTGGGTACGACGGTCCGTCAATGGGGTCTCGTTCTGTCATTCATTGACAGAACTGAGGATTCCACAATCATCTCCTATGACTCAAACATAATACTTAGTGTTAACCTACATGTTTCTAACCCAAATACCTAGCAAATTAGCAATGCTAAAGCACCAATTTCTCGAGCTTCAATAAAGAAATTCGAGGATTGTCAACCTAGGTCAGACGAAATTGGATCAAAGATTGAAGACCCAGCAAAATGAAATAGGCTAAGAGTAATTGAAAAACAAAAATGCAATGTGAATGGCTAGAGATCAGAGACACATACCTGAGAAAAGAAGAAAAACAAGCAAGTAAGGCACTTGGTTATCAAGAGCAGAACAACAGCAGCAGACTCCGACTAGTAGAAAGAAGATTTCCAGAATTGGGGATTTGGGGAAGTGATCACTTGATAGAGAATAGAGGTAGGAAGTTGGAAGTTTAAAAGGGAGGGAATTGGAGAAAGAGGGAAAGAAATGGTTGAAATGAAGGGGTGGGGTTTTTTAAATGTTGACAATTTTTCAAATTCCCCAGCCGGGTCGGGTCGGGTATGCTGGTTAATGACGCAACGAGTCCCCGACGACGGTCCATCGCAGATGCGATGGTCCTTCATGGGTTCCATCGCGTGTGACCTAATTTTGAAAGTAAATGAAAGACGTACCTGGCACGACGAATTCATGTGACGGTCCGTCGCATGCGTGACGGTCCGTCGATGTATCCGTCAGTGACTATTGCAGAGTGATTTTCTACAGAATTTCCTAGTGATGTTCTATCTGCAAATTTAAAACCCATTAGTAGAAAATGCTACCATTACTAAAAGAAAACTATAAGTATTGGGTTGCCTCCCAACCAGCGCCTGATTTAACGTCGCGGCACGACTGAAGACACTTGATTACACATACTTCATCAAGATGGTATGCCTTGATTTCTTCATTCGCCGATTCAGCATGCTCGAAATAGATTTTTATTCGTTGTCCATTCACCTAAAACTGAACACCCTCCTTTGTTTCCAACTCAACTGCTTGCCCGGAAACAAACGCAACCTAGAATTGTATAAAAGCACCAAATCCCCAACCATAAACTCTCGTTTTTCATTTTTTAGGTCATGGTGCTTCTTCATATTTTCTTTTTATAATATAGAAGATATCGATTGGAGATCAACACTCTGCCTCATGGACCTAAAAATGTTGAAGGTCACTTCTTCATTGTTCAACCGAAATTTCATCTGCCCCTTTTTCATATTAACTAAGGCTCTACCCGTAGCGAGGAATGGCCTCCCAAGAATAATTGGAACTTCAAAATCGACCTCACAATCAAGAATAACAAAATCTGCCGGAAATATGAGCGACTCCACTTTTACTAGCACATCGTGGAGTATCCTTATAGGCCTTTTTACTGTTAGATCGGCCATAAGTAGCCGCATCGTAGTCGGCTTTGGATCACCCAAACCCAACTTTTTGTAAATCGAGAGGGGCATGAGATTTATGCTTGCCCAAAGATCACATAATGCTCTCGCAAAATGTAATACCCCGATTGTACAGGGAATAGTGAACGCACCCTGATCTTCTTTCTTTTGCACTAGAGATCTTGTAGAAATAGCACTACAATGGTGCATTCTATCATCATCCTCAAAAGTGACCGATCTTTTCTTTGTAACTAGATCTTTCATAAACTTGGCATAACCGGACATTTGTTCTAGAGCTTCTACCAAAGGAACATTGATAGAAAGCTGCTTCAACATTGTTATAAAATACCGAAATTTACAATCCTCGGTCTTTTTCACTAATATTTGAGGAAAGGAGGGTGGTGGTCTTGGCATGGGAGTTATCTTTTTAGGCACTTCAACATCTTTGCCAGTGTTATCTTCTACTTCACCACTAACCTCTACCACTTTATCATTATCTTTTATCACCTCTTCCTCATTAGACGGCATAGGTGGGTCAATGGTTTTCTTACCACCCCGAGTAGTGATTGCCATACAGTGTCCATCATTTTTCGGACTTTGGACAATGTTGCTAGGATGAGTGCCCGGTTGCCGTGTGTTCACAGCCGCAGATAATTGGGCCATTTGCAACTGAAGCTGCTTAATCGATATTGCATGTGTATCGACTTTCTGCCCAATACCCGCTAAATCACTCCTTAAATCTTAAATGTGCTCATCACTAGCATCGAACCTCCTCATCATTTTTTGCAACATATCCTCAACTCGCGCCATACTATCTCCACCATCCCTAGGAGTAACTCCACGATTTTTAGGAGGGACATAGGGCCCATTCCTATCATTTCTTTTACCATAGTTACCCCTATTGAAGTTGTTGTCGCGGTTGTAGTTTCCATCTCGGACATAATGACCCTTACGGTAATAGTTGCTATAGTTCTGACCTTGGTTTCCTTTACCTTGGTGCCAATTCTCCTTATTTGAGCCTTGGGCTTTCGGTCGGAAACCCCCCATCTTCTCATTTACCGCATAGGAATCCTCCTCATAATTTATCTCTTCTGCACACCTAGTGACATGTTTTAATACCAAACCAAGACCAGTTCTCATTTGAGCCATCTCTTGACGAATCTCATCTGTGGCTGGGTTGTGTGTGGATTGCACTGCGAAGGTATTTCTTCCAGTATTTGACTTCCTAGTACTCCAACCTTTATTAATCCAGGAGATTTTCTCTAACTTTTCGGCAATATCGGCATAAGGACACTCCCCATAAGAACCACCTGCTATAGCATGCAATACCGCTTTATTATTATCGGCCTGTCCCCGATAGAAGTATTCCTTCAGTTACTCATCATCTATGTGGTGATTGGGGACGCTTCTCAAAAATGAGGTGAATCTATCCCAAGAAGTGCTAACTAACTCTCCTGGTAGTGCCACAAAGTGTTAACTCTGTCTTTGTGATTTAGTTTCTTGGAGACCGGGTAGTAACGTACTAAGAAAACGTCCCTTAGTTGGTTCCAAGTGAAAATTGAGTTATAAGGGAGCTCAGTGAACCAAATAGCATCCTCTCCTGTCAGTGAGAGAGGAAATACTCTTAGCCCTATTACATCCAAATCCAAATCAGGACTCCCGACACAACTTTTACACACTGCCCTTTCCTTAGCTATATGGGCATGTGGGTCCTCAGAAGGTAGCCCTAAAAACAAACCTCTAGCAGTGAGCATTTGCATTAGACTACTACTTACCACGAAGGTGTGGCCTTGTGGTAGAGGGGCAAAGACAAGTGGCCCATCAGAGTCTGCAATATTGTCATAACCTCTATAGTATTCATGAGGGCGTGGAGCGGGATTTTGTCCCCATTGTTGATTTTCACCAGGATCATCGGGTAATAAATGACCATGAACATCAACTAGAGCTGGGATGTTCTGGTTTGGATCCTCATGGTTGATACCCAAGTTTCTATTCATATTGCGTATTGTATGCTCTAATTCGTGGTTGTAGGGAAACCAAGGTTCTCTTCCTCTCCGTGTATTTGGCATACAAGAAAGTTATTTATGCAAGAATCAAAAACTATAGAAAAGTAAAATCAAGAAAATATAGACTAAACTTTAGTAAGAAGTTTAAGTTAATCTTAAATTTACTTTCACCATGGCAGCGGCGCCAAAATTTGATACGCTCAAACTTAATTCTCAAATAAGAAGTAAAGCGGTCGTATCAAGTAAGGAACCCAACTAATGAGGTTGGGATCGTTCCCACAAGGAAAATAGTTCAGACTTAACTTTATTCTATTATTACTATTATTTAGTCAATTATTTTCCTAGAAAACAAAAGACAATAAAGGGGGGTTTTATATCTAAATTAATGAAAATAATTAACTGAACTAAAGTAAACAACTAACAAATTCAAATCTTGGAGCTTAATCAATTAATAAAAGTAACTAGGGCTTAAGTGTTCCCCACAGGTTCCTAACTTGATAATCCTAACTATAACAATTCTTTCCTAGTATCTTGCATGTAAAGTGATAAGTTTTGTATCTCTAAATCCTTGGTCCGGCATCTAGAAAATTTCACTCCGCACCTTGGTCCGGCTACGTGTGTTGCTATACTTACCCATACCTTTACATCATATTAAGCATTGTATTTGATATTTGACTAAGTTATTACCTTGTACAAATTGACACTAGCGTATTATATAGTGTACAATAAATCTATTTGATAATTCTTTTCCTATTATCTACCTCCTTGGTCCGGCAAGTAGCATTAAGGCAAGTTCTAACGTTGGCCATCCGTTAAAAAGACATCTAAACGAAAGAATTATCAATACATGCAAGACACTATTCTAGAATTGTTATTTTAGTTAGATTTTACCTCATTATTCACCCATGGTTCCCACAACCCTAGTTATGGAGTTTAGTTACTCATTATCATAATCACACTATTCATATATTTAATATAAGAATTCATGCACTTACTTTAATGAGAAAAAATAAAATCCAAAAATTCACTTGATTAATCAACAAAATCACGAACAATCAATTCCAGAAAAAGTGTAATAATTACTGAAATTAATCCTTCAATACTTGAACAAGAGAACCAAAAGTTATTCAAAAGTATGACTATCAAAAAGTCTCCTATCAAAGAGTCTACTATCAAAGAGTCTAACTATCAAAAGTCTAATTCTGCAAAAGTCTAACCCCAAAAACAAGGTTTTTTGAACTATTTTTTTTTTAAAAAAACCTAATAATAGAAGGACTCTAATTACTGAAAATCTATCCAGACGCGTCAGGGTTGGCGGACCTCGTGACGCACCGTCGTGGTCACGATGAGCCGTCATGGCCTACGTCGTCCCATACTTCACAAATTCTTTTGCTGCTCTCTTCATTACCCTCGACGAACAAGTAAGATGGACCATTCCAAGCACGACGGTCCGTCGAGGGTCTATGTTCCATAATACTTAAACTTCTTGGAATTTGGGTACTGGACTACTCTCTGATTATCACGACGAACTAGCATGATGGACCGTACTGGCTATGACGGTCCGTCATGGACTTCCGTAATCCCACACTAGGTCAGACTTGCCCATTTTCCTTCAGCAGCTTCATTATGATGCCACCTATGGACCGTCACAAGCTCAACGGACCGTCATAAGCTCCATAGGTGGTCTCTTCTGCATTTCTCTCTCAAAAACATCCGCGTTCATCTTTGGACAGATTTCTTGCAATTAAGGAGAAACATACATAAAAATCAATTCAAAGAGCCTTTTGAACACACAGTAAACTTAAAGAAAAAGAATTAAAAATACCATGAGACCAAGGTATATCAATAGTCTATGGTAGCATAACACTTATAGAGCTAATCCATACCCAAGATTATATAAAAATCAATCGTGGTTAATTCTATTCGGTCAGCATAGGTGACTCTATGAAGAATATTAAATGTCATTCTTTATATACTATTTCAGCTCTAATGTTGTTTCCTATGGGAGTACTAACTAAAAATGATCATGCAAGATCTCAGGACACAAGTCAAACTTACTAGCTACTAAAGGAGTAACAAATGACAAAGTGGATCTTGGATCTAACAATGCATACACAGGAAAATAACAGACATACAAGGTACCAGTGACTACATCAGGTGACATCTCCTGGTCCTATCTACCTTTCAAAGCATTGAATTTTAATCTAGCGCCTTAGAAAAACTCGGACAAATCAACATCCTGGTGAAATATCCCAGTCTTCTAGCCATGGTGCTAGTATGCAGTTATCCCGAGGAACACCTTCTCTAGTGGCGTGGGCCGTGATTACATGTGCCTACACAGTGATTGCTTGGGGTTTTGTTCTAACTTCTCCATCCGTCAACGCAGCTGGGTTGACAGGCACTTGCACTCTAGCAGCTGGGGCTTGAGGAGGATCTTTGTTTCCTCCATCAACTGCTTCTCCAACTCTCCTGCCTGTGTTTCTTCTTGTGTTCATCTTTCTATGCGCACAAACTAGAAGGATGTATGATGGTAAAATGACACAAAATGGCAAATATCTACACGGAACGATAAAGGTTGAAGAAAGGAAGATTTCCTAGCATCACAAAGTCTCTAAGTCATGATTTTGGCGCACTTCATAGCAGTAAGTTAGAAACTGTGTAACGTGGTTGTTTTGAGCTTTAGTTCCTTTGTAATTTAACCTCATGCTCTGAAACCAAGTTTTACCCAATCCGGATCAGGAATCTTAATCGCAACCGGCGTCTTTCACCACTTAGATGTCGCAGACAAGCCTCTCCTTGCATTCATCTATCTACTTAAATTTACGGAAAATTTAAAACTTTTTAAATTTATAAAGTATGCGTAGACTTCATATAATTATTAAGTAGTTACATCATATACTAACCTCAAAGTAAATAACAACCATCTACCATTAAAGAACCAATTCGAAACAATAGATGAATATAGTATAATAAGTTTCCAAAATGGCCTTACATCCAAAATCTTCAGAAATAAAAGTATGAATGGAATGCTAGGGACAACATCCACTAGCTATGTCTACTACTAGGCCAGACTAAAATTGTAGCATCCTCGAAATCAAGAGGACCTACCAAATGGTCTGGAGAATGCTGATGTCCAAACCGCTGAAATGAGTCTTCAATTTGCTCTTTCACTTGCACCTATAAAATAGTAAATTGTATAGGGTTAGTACACCACTTGTACTAAGTATGGGTGTATGCACGCATACACATAAGGCTATGCATGATCAAAGAAAGATCATCCTAAACAACATGCCCTTTCTGGAAAGTATAATTACTAGACTTTCATAAATTGTTAGTTGTGAATTGTGGAATGAATATGATGTATTTCAATAAATTCAAAGCACATAACTCATTTTTTATATGATTACACGAAATTAGTATAATCAAAATAATTTTAGAACAACTCGGGCGAAGATTTGAGATTTTGATCATCTTCAACGCGAGAGGTCCTCTGTGTATACTTAGTTCATTTTTCTGTCTTTTTCTTCTTAATGTTGTGTAGTTCACTAATTTATTTGGTTTTATGTTTTACTTACAATGCAATGATTCATTGTAGTCCCATACCCACAATGAATCAAGTTAGTAATTCAAGATATTAAGGAAATGATTTAACTACAATTTGGGGCATGAAATCTTCAGAAACGAATCTTTAGTGACTATTCCTATTATTGTATTTTTGGCCTAATATAAGAAGTCATTATAAGCCAATCTTATTTGGCTAAGATCTTTTGCCAATTATATGAAGTCATTATAGGCCAATTTATTTAGCTTTATCATTTTCATAACGTGAGGATTCATTATTATCTATGCCCTTTTCTTATTGTTAACTTCATTGGACATGATTTGACAATCCTTACAACAAGTCATTAATTAAATCAAATATTCATTAACATTCATCAGCCAGTCTCTATTGGCTATGCCACTTATTTCATCATTTTCATGTTAGGGAAGTTATGAAATTTTGAGTTGCTATTGTGTTTCTACTCTCCTTTATTGGCATCATATAAGACATCATTATAACCCAATTTTATATGGCTTTGCCCATTATTTGCCTAAACTTCATCGGTAATCATATTGGTAATTGACATTCTTAAGCTCTTACTTTCATATCTCACTTTGAACATATGTTCAATCATCTTTATTTCTTGCTTTCTTAGAGACATCTTTAGAAGTAAGATCATGCGAGTTAACATGAAATCAGTGTCTTCCACACATCGAAAAGAGGTGATTCACTGGTTAAAATGAATCTAGATCATGTCAGCTACTCATGAAATCTAGTGTCTGCCCCACACCGAAAAGGGGTGATTCTCGGCTATGGCGAATACATATCAAGTGTTCACTCCACACCGAAAAGGAGTGGCTCACGGCTATAGTGAACCAAGAACATATTTTGACCATTAACTGAGATATATCATGTGATCTAAACATGAAATTTGGTGTCTTCCCCAATCCGAAAATAAGTGATATTATTGGTCAAGGTGAGATTGAAACATACCTAGCTTTCTTATGTGGAAACCACTGGATAGTTCCTATGTTGGCTAGACATAGTTCGTAGACTAGGGACATAAGGAGACTACATATCCACCTCAGTGGTAGCCTCGTCTCATGAGACTTACACGTGCAAGCACATGCTCATAACTAGACTATCAATGCTTTGCTCACTTTTATTATCTTCTTATCTTTTAGAGTTGATTCAAACATTATGGAAGCTTGCTTCTAGATTTAGATATACTTACTCTATTGATGAATTTTCATCCTTTTGTTTACATTGATGAAATGTGAATTGTCCTTACATAACATCTTTGGTGTTAATGCGACTGGTCTCACACGTTCTTATACCTTGATTCATGAGTATTTTTAACATAGTATCTTATGTGTAAGTGAGGCTTATCTAACTTCATTTAACACCTCATTATGGTCACTTTCTTTACTTAGACATCTTAACTTATATTATCACTCACGTTACTTGCTTGCTTTTGTTTAGTAGCTTCATATCATCGTTTATGGAGGATGAGTACTTCATTCAATTAGTTGCATATGCTCATAGTTCAATTTTTTAGAGCATGTTGGGAGTTGTCCCAATGAATGGCACGCCCTTGGATATTGGTTCATTGAATTAGCTTAGAAGTGCTGTAGTTGTCATTTGATTATTTTGGCTACATAAATTGACATATGATTAGTATTGGCCTAAACAGTTTTGGAAAGGATTACATAACCATCTTTGTTGGCATAAGCCAATTTCCATGTTCAGCATGCTTAAGGTTTTTATACATTATAGATTAGTCAATCTTTTAGCTATTTCAATACAATATTATAGCCAATTCCATTCATCATTCTTAGACAATGTATTGTTACCCATTTTATTGGCATAAGATAGGCAATTCATTCCAATGTTATTTCATGGAGATCTTTTAAGCCAATCATAGTTCATGACTTTAAACATAACATTTTTAAACATCTTCGACAGCATAATATTAACAATTGATGAATATAACATCTTCATATAGTCATATTAACAGTAAGTATGCATCAAGACGTCACACATCAACACAAACATTTTTTAACATAACTTAACAATACATCGTCCTTTAATTCACGTAAGAAAACCCTTAGCATCATACGAGTTCAGCTCATAGTTCATTCGACATTTAACAATCAACAACCCTACACATTAAGATCAGCCAGCACCACATACCAACAACATGATCAAGACTAATCTATACAACATAGAAATTATAACAAGGATACTAGGGAAAAGGAAAGTTCGACGAGAACTTTGGGAAAAGAGCCCTAGTTTCGAGATCTCATGGATTACAACGATGGAAAGTACTCTTGAAGAAAGAATTCCAGGATATAAACCAATACCTTAAGTAGATATTAATCTAATATGACCACCTTGAACAAAAACTTGAAGAAACCTTTGAAATGCCTAAGAACGTCAATTGAAAAATCTCCGTTTTTGCTTTCGTTGTTTATTGATTTGCGTTTTGTGAAACTCTTAGTGTTGAAACGTGAGTATAAGTCTTAGGAACTGATGTTGACTCATTAAACTAAGTTTTAATAAGTGAATTATATAAACTAATAGTTACTTACGAAAACACCCCTCCTAAGTTCACTAAACATAGGAGAATGTTGACTTGACCAAAAATCTAGAATTTGGTGTTGACTATTGTTTCGGTCAACATTTTAACTTTATAATAATTAATTATATCCTTAATTTAATTGATTTATGGATCTATAGCAATTACTAAAGTACCCTATGTCATTGTAAACATAATAAATCCTTTAAGACCATCGTAGGTTAAGTACTATGATGTTTCTTGAATTATACTATGTTAGTGTAAGGATTTCGTTTTTACCATATAAATTTATTAATTAAATTTCTAGTTTATTTAATTAGTTTACCTAGGGTAATTAATAAAGTACCCTTCAGTCGTTAGGACCATAACTAACTCTTTGGACCTTCATAGGTTAGGTACTACGTTGTCTTTTTCTTGTCGTAACCGAAATCTGGAAATTGCTTTGTGATTTCGGTTATGTCCTTTTAAAATAATTAATTAAGATTCTAAATTAATTAATTAAGTAACCTACGGTAATTACTAAAGTACACCTAAGTTGTTGGAACCATAACCAACCTTTTTGGACCATCCTAGGTTAGGTACTAGGTTGTCTTTTTCTTGTCTTACCCGAAATCTGGAAAATACATCGTGATTTCGGTTTTGTCCTTTTAAATTAATTAATTAAGCTGATAAATTAATTAATTAAGTAACTTAGGGTAATTAATAATATATCCCTAAGCTTTTAGGACCATAACAAACCTTTTGGACCATTCAAGGTTATGTACTAGGTTGTCTCTTTAACTAGTACAAGGTTAGTGTCAACCCGTGTTAGTCCTAGGTTGTCAGGTGCACTAGTGGGTCCATTTCGGTTATTCCTAGGTTAGTTATGTAGGTAGGACAGCTAGTTAGAGCCTAGAGTTGGTTAGGTAGTTATTCCCCAAACGGAGGGACCCGTCCGCACATGCTTCCCCTTAACTACCCTAACCTAATTCGGTTAGGGTGATCCCCTCCTTTGGCCGATTTCCACATGTGTTGCCATGTGCTTGCACATGGGTTTTTTCTACTTTCCTAAATAATTATTTTTGAGGTTCATTTGGGAATATTTACTTATTGTCCCAACGATCCTCACTATGTCCTTGGGCGCTGCTTAATCTACATGATCACTTTAAATGGTCATGTAGTATGGTACTAGGCTTGACAAATGGAGGCCTAGTACTGCATATATTTTGTTGAGACTTGTTTTTAAGTTAGGTTCTTCTCTGCAGGTTCATTTTATTGACAATAGTCTTGGATTATATTATGCCTACTTTGACATTTATAGAAATTGGCTAACTTCTTCAGCCAATTTTCTATAATATGTCTAATATAGAAATTGGCTAACTTCTTCAGCCAATTTTCTATAATATGTCTAATATTCTTCAATATTGGGCATTGGGACGTCTATGTACCGCCAATTTGCATTCTTAAAGTCCTAGTGGGCTCTTCATTAGAAATATGATTTTCCCGAAAGTTACAAGAATATAACAATCCTTAAAATGAACTAGGTCAAACTGGAGCCTAACATGTGTGTCATGAGTTAACAAGGTATAAAAATGATGAATTATATCATTAGAAGTTAGTTTGAATAGTGTGGAAGAGAAACGTCAAAGGACAACCAAGACTTTTGGAAACTAGTCTAGTGTGTGTGCTAGTGTACCCTTATTAGTTTGAATAGTGTGGAAGAGAAACGTCAAAGGACAACCAAGACATTTGGAAACTAGTCTAGTGTGTGTGCTAGTGTACCCTTGTATGTTGTTCATATTTTAAGGTGTTGTTTAGAGTCTAATATCAGTGTGGATGACACTAATACATAGAGTGACACATATAGGGTCAACACATCTAAGAACGACGCCTCAAGGGCAAGCTAGAGGGTCCTTGAGGAGGACCCAAACATGGGCCAAGAAAGTTGCCGAGGAAGCCAAGATTTAGAGTCAATGGAAGTTCGCACCAGCTACACTTAAGGGAAAAAAGTTTGCATTACGACTCATGCTCAACACGAACCATTCTATTTCAAAATTTTCCAGAACCATGAATTGGAAGTGCCTCCGTGATGCACAACCATGTCGCATATTTGGTCGTGTCATTTTTAAGTCAAATAATTGGTTAAGAGGTCTAATAAGTGTAGGGGTATTTTGGATACATTGGGATCTTTTATTGATGGTTTTTGAGCCCTTTTAAACCCCAAAAATACACAAATAAAGCTAAACAATAAAGCCAAAACAAAAACTCTCTATTCCTTCTCTCCAAAACCTCCAATAATGAAGCTTTGAAGCTCAAAGGAAGAAGACCAAATATTCCAAGTCTTTGTCCATCAATTTTTTGTATTTTCTTCAAATAAGGTATGGTGTTTCATCATTAATTTTTCCTTCATTCAAGGAGAAAAATTCCAAAAGCTTTTCAAGTTTCTTCCAAAAACTATAAATTTCTACTTTGAATTCTAAGCATGCGTTCTTGCATGGAATAATTGAATTAATTGATGTTAATTGAATGTTTTAAGACCAAAAACTCATGGAACCCGTCTATTACATGAATTACTATTTTGGCTCTAATGTGAGTGAATTTATCAAGGCTTAATTGTATAGAATTCATGTGTAGATTGTATTGGGCTATTAAAGTATGTATTAATTTAATGTTAGAATTATTTATGGCTGGCTTATAATGTTGATATTGATATTGAATATTGATGGATCGTTGATTTTATTGATTTATTGGCTTAGTCTTATGTATATTTTATGGGTAATATCTCCATTATGTTAATTTGTATTGGAATTGTTAAAGAATGATGATTATGGCTATGGGAAATTGGTAAGTTGACCTCATTCCTCCTTTTAGCATTGAATTGATATTAAATTGTTGTTATTGTTTTGTATGGTCCACTTATGGTGGTGGTTTACTTGATATCATTGTTATGAACATGCCCTTGTCAGCATTATATTATGAATTATGGTATGATCATGATAAATTATATGAAAAGGTATAAAGTGAAGTTTTCATGTGATGTCTATAAGATCTTGTACGAGCAATGATATGATTGAATGTATTGCCTCTCTAGTTTATAATGTATGATGTGAATGAATAGCGAGAGCCTTTAGAGAATGATGTGTTATTTTTTTGGTACACTATTTGTCCCTAATTGGCACTTGAAAAGGCATTGAATCAATCAAAGAATGAAAGTCTAGGATCGGTAGACCTAAGTTTGTGACCTTCCTTGAATAATTAAATGAGGTATTCTAGAGCATTTCTTTAACCGGTAGACCTAACCATGGTCCCCCTTCTTGATAAGTCAGCAACCCTAAGTGAATGTGAAACCCTGAATAATGTATAGAAGGTTAATGTGACTTTTGGATTGGTAGGCCTAAGAAACCCTTTTATGAGTTGTCAAGTAAACTATCCTAATAGACCCTTATTGGCAGCCATTGTAGACCCTTTCTTGGTAGAAGTATTTTGTGCTAGTATGAATTAGAGATGGTACCTTCTCAAATACTAGTACTTGAACGAATTACTTTATGAGAAATAATGCAAAACACTGAGAGAATATGATTGTGCTAGTAGATCTAGTTGAGTAGGAGACTAGAGTACAAAGAAGACCTTCATATCCTTAACCATGCGACAACATGGGATGATTACTCGTTTTCCCCTATGGAAAGTAGAACACTTTCTACTTTGTGGGATCCTAATGACACTATATTCCATACCTAGCTCGTATATTCTTTGTTGGTTAGTTCATATTCTCATCATATGTGATGTGCATTCTTGTATTGGATAAGTTCTACAACGTGTAGGTAGTGGAATGAGAAGTTATTTTTACATTGCATGTGTAGGCTTTGAAGGTGCTAGATGAGTTCCCTAGGTCCTCCAAGACCAATATGTGAAAATTCCTCTAAATGCTTAATTATCTCTTAAATGGCTAAATGAATAATGTTGACTTAAGTTAATGTAAGTTGAATAGAAAGGTTCTTATCTAGGGTAGCTTTGAGGATTGCTTAGCTAGTCTTGAAGAGGGTGTGTGGGCGGTCTCTTCATGTTTTACATAGGTGAGTCTTAGAGTACCCTTATGGAGAGAGTATAATGTTGAAAAGGGAATAATATTATTTTGGGAACTGTTGACGATCACCTAGGTGTGTGTGGAGGGGTTATATGGGCGGCCACTTCATATTTTACTCAGGTGGGTTATAGGATAACCTTTTGTAGGAGGTCTAAATTTTTATATGGATTCTAAATTACTATGTATTACTTGAATATGCCTTACATTTAATTGTTGACCTGAAGATGGTTATGATATTTATGTCATGAGGTTTCTATCAAAGAGAATGAAAAGTATTTTTCAAAATAATTGTCCATTTTAGAAAGGTTTTATTGAATTTCACCATACTTAGTGCATTCAATGTACTAATTCCATATGTTTTCTATTTCTATAAGTGTAGTTTGCAAGTGAGGACATTCTTAGAAGTTGAAGCTTGGGAATATGATTTAATCAAGACCAGTATGTCCTCGTATGTTCGAGGACATGGCTATGTTTAGTTTTCTTTTTCAATGAATTTGTAATAGATTATAGTTTCTTTTTAGATTGATAAAAGGGTTGTGACTCTATGATATTATATGTGTAATATTTTCTATGAAGAGACTTAGTTATTTTTATGGTTTAATAAAAGTAGTTGACTCTATGATGAAAAGTTTTAATTCTGCTACTTTTCAAATATATATGCAATGAAAGATGTTTAAGGGCTTGTACAAGACCTCCGAGAGGTCGAGAAGGCTGTTTCACGACTTGGAGGTGCTCTTGGGTCGTGACAAAATCACACCACAAGAATTGGGGTTTTTAGACACACATAAAGATATATAAATTTATACCTAAATGAGATTGGATTAAAATGGTTATGAAGATTTAAGTTAGGTTACAAGATAAAAATTAAGAGTCCAAGAGACCCAATTCCAAATCCTTGGAGATGAAACCCTTTTTGTATTAAAGTTTTTCTCCAAAAGCCCTATCAAACTTAGAACTCAAAAATTGATTAAAAATATCTAAATTTTACTAAAAATGTTATAATAGTCGTACTAAGACAATACACACAACAAGTAATTATACTTCTCAAAGATTAGTGCTGCAGCGAATGACTAGACGTAGTCAGTTGAAATCGCCGAACCATTCACCAATTTGTTCTCTGGTAACTTTATCGCTATCTTTCACTTAATACAAGTATCTGCATGTTCTGTATCATTGGGGTATATGGTACTGATTCCCGAAATTTCTCGCCAATGCGCCGACTACCTTATTTCTCCACCAATTTGATCCTTTCCTTTCGGGCGCAACACACTGGAGCGAAGGGCCATACACACACTTATTGGTAAGTCATGAAGTGGACTGGGCGATCCTCTGTCCTTCATTTCTTTATATTTTTCAGCCGTTTTGCTTTGTTTATTCTACGTAGTGTCAATGCTTTTCTTCAAACTCAGAATACCTTAAACTCTAGGTGATTAATTAGTAATTTAGAAAAAACAAACACTTATGGACAATATTTCTATCAAACTATAGACCTAATTGAGTGAAATTTGTGGACTCATCACTCACCAATCTGCGATATTTAGAACTCAGGTGGATTCACCCTAACAAACACTTGTACTCTAGCTGCACCTGATGTAAAATTTGCATTTCGTAGTTCCAGTTATTGTTATAATGAGCCCCACTCTGAGCATATGAATGGAATCCATAAGCTCATCCTTCGAATCTTCCAAATCTACGACTAGAGGAAATGTGTTAGAATTGCATACATCAGTATTCCTTGTGTTAGATATACTTGAAGGCTATATATGAAAGCATATAAAGAAGGATTAGCATGAGGAATCAGATCATACCTTAATCTTGATAAGAGTAACAAAGAAAATGATGTTTTCCCAAAATATTTTGAAGCCTAGTTCTCATTATATTTTTTGCACTTCACACCCATTAAAAGAACTCTACTTAGTGTGGCATTTCAGACATCATAGGGCTCTTAAAACCTAATGCGTTGATACCTAGTTTGTCACACCTTGAGCCTACCTCTAGACGCAAACATTGGACCTAAGATTATGAGTGAACCCAACCTAACTTTGCAGGCATAATCATAAGCATGCTAGGGATAACAAAAATATGCAGAAGCTTAAAACATGAAGTAAATAAAAAATGATGGGAATACCCATGCTCTAAACTCAATACATGAAATGTGAGAGTTTTAGTACAGAAGAGTTATCAAACTCAAATGTTAAGTTGAATCTTACTTTGTGTTTAAATTGCCACTAAACTGACTAGAAGTGCTGGGCAAGCCCAAAATATTCTAGCAAAAGTTAAACCGAAAGAGTAAAAGGATAACATTCATATTGTCATCGAAGAGTGATGATTCACCAACTACGCTGCTCAGTTGGAGATCGGGAAGCGATCCATGAGTGATCTAGATGCTGATAACCTGGACTTACATCATGAGAATATTTAGTACAGAGTATGAATCAATACCTGAAAGGTACTTAGAATGCATGATTGAGTAAAGCTTAAATAACAATAACTTCACAAGAAATTATGCAAGTACGTAATGTGAATATGATATAGATATTCTAAGCTAATTTAATGCAATGAGAAAAATTATAACCTGCAAAGACTGAATACTGAGCGTATTGTAAAGGTGGTTAATGCAATAGAATATAACTATACATCAGGATCTACTAATAACGGAAAATAAAACAACATGAGCTAATTGTCGAGTCAGATGTATATTCCCCATAAGGAGGATCCAATATATACTTCCATAGGTATAGAGGCATGACTAGCGCAATTACTAAATTATGCTCACATAGGTGACTTACAAACTACTTGGCTCGTAGTTTTAGTACTATATGGGTGACTAACCTTACTCATACTTGGTAATGATACTCCCAATATATTGAGTTATTAACATGCTATGATTGAATTATGTAGCATAGTTTATAACTCAATCTAACATTAAACTGAGAATGCAACATTTATATACTGATAATGAAGCATTAAAAAATTGAGGCATATAAATCAGAAATAACTAAAATATCTGGTTTAGCAAGTGTAATTCAAGAACTAAAGAACCACAAAGCTAGGGTTCTAACATCTATGCAAGAAACCTAGTAATAACATGATAATGTGATTTTAAAAATTTAAATACTAATTCATGACGATCTTCTTAAATTCTTGACAACATTGGTCTAGTCATAATAAGGAAAAGAAGAATATGACTGAATTCTACGATCCTAATGGGTAAAAGGAAAACACTAGTGAAATCCCACATACACGGTGATGAGTTCCGCAAAGTAATCTTTCCATTTCAGGATTTGAACTGACGGATTTTTCTTGCATTCTTTAATTAGGGTTATTGACTCTTTTTCACCTCTCTAGCTCTAGTTTCCCAAAGTTTTGATTAATGATATGATTTTGGTAAGTTCTAGTTAAGTTTCCAGACTAAAACTGATCAATAAAAAAAATTTTAGGTTCCAAAAAGATATAGGAAATGACCGAAATAACCCCACATAAAAATATTATGGGCTCACCATGATCAGTTTCACGGACCCTGAAATGGACCACCGACCGTGAGGCCGATTGTGGTCCTTGTCCAGGAGCTAAGGGTTCTCGGCTCTGGTCAACGAGCCCCTAACATTTCCTCTGTGGAGGATAAAAGACTGTGAAGGTCCCCATGGTCCTCACTTGGGATAGGGTTTTGAGGCTCAGGTTTAGGGGTCGATTAGTTGTGTGTCATGGACACCCCCCACGACCCGCCTTCATTACATGGACAATGAATGTCCTCGTGGTCCTTACGTTGAAGTGGGTCTGAGGGATGAGTTTGGTGGCCTACTGGTTAGACTCCTATGGATTCCACCATGACCCATAGTGAGGAGCATGTATCGTGCAAGTACTCATGGTGTCACTTGGGCGAGGGGGTCTGAGCGACTGGCTGGGGGCCTCATCACTAAGTCTCCACAGACTCCACCGCGCTCTGTCTTTAAGACCATGGCCCCTGAAGGCTCCCGTGGTCTAACACATTGGCTAGTTGGTTCCCACTCCCCACCACAGTCAGGTCAACATACAGTGGACCATATCACAGACCGTGAACCTTGTCGTGGTTTACTATTTTAACTAGTTTTCTGCAATGTTTTCCTAGGTATGATTTTCAAGTTATTACTAACATTAAGTTCATGAATTTCAAGACAACATTCTCTTCAATTTAATGTAGACGTATTACACCAATACAACCCAATTAAATTAGGTCATTCACATCATTAAGGTTCCCAATATCGCGTTTGTGGCCCACGTGGCTATCACTACTGCAGTTTACATTTATATCTTCGTTTGTTCAATACGCGAAACACAAAAAAATTCAAGTAAGTCGATTGAACAACCAGCAAAAAATTATTCAATTAAACGTTAATAAAAGAATTTAAAACAACACCACTCCGTAGCAGCGGAAGCATTTTATTAACGTTCGAAGCACACCTCATCCAATTATATGTGTGAATGATTGTTAAGTCGTATGACCTAATGAAGAGTTGCATTCAAACTCACAAGAAGTATTACATGTTCAAGTGTTATGAACTAGAAATATTTTCTAGATGGTTATAGGAATAGAAATGTCAGATGGGGGCTTTTGGTTTATAATTATGAGTTGTAGTGCAATGAAATAATAATAAAATAGCAATAAAGAGAGAAGTTCTCAGGATGTGATCGCTTATAGGAAAATTTAACTATATGGGTAATTAAGACTACTAATGAATAACTAAATATTAGTGGTTAGGCTTTACCATAATTCAATTAGTTTTCTCTTGAATAACTATCACGTTCTGATTGATTTTTCTAGAACATCAACAAGGTTAACAAATAAGAACAACCCACAGCCTTAACACATCCTCTATATCAGCATGGTGGGTAGGATTAGCTTTAGGATTCACTCTTTTGAGATGAACCCATATATACCCAATACCTACAAACTTGTCTTTGAAATCTTTGGTTTAAATACCTCGCTCTCAAGCAAGCTAAGAACTAAAAATTTGAATTGCATTTGTGACTACAATTCATACATTAAACATAACTAATGATTAAACACACTTAACCATGGCATATAAATTCGTAATTAACAATAACCATAATCTAATTAAACCTATAATAACATAATCACACCCTATGAATTGGGTTTTAGATACACATCATAAAAATAGGTAAACAATAAACATATACATTTTCCATAATCTAGGTAAATTCTTCCATGTCTTTATACTGGGCAAAATTGAAGAAATTTGGAAATCCACTTGAAAATCCTTACAATTGAGCCTTAAAAACCTTAAAGTCTACAATGGATCTCTTAAACTCAAAACAAAACTCTCCCCCATTTATAGTAAACACTCAATTTATAACCGCACAAAAATTTAGCCTTAAAGGAAATTAGGCGAGAAAAGTTTTATTATCACGGAACCTATTGGCGATTCACCGATTTCCCGTTCCTGTCCGCTATTTAGTTTCTTCACTCGAGGCTTGTACACTAGAAATTTTGTGTTGAGTGGTCTTTATGATCACTAGGATTATCTATCTTCACTTTTTCAGCTTGTTATTCTCTATGCATGTTTGCGTCGGTATTTTGATTGTTATCTCACATACCAAAAATGAGGCATTAAAATATGTTTATAGAGTAAATTAGCCATTTAAGGACATTGAAACTATCAAAAAAGAGTCCAAATAACGAACTCCTCAAGTTCATCGGAACCGCGACCTCCCTATTGGAAAGGACCGTCTCGGCTTGAGCCAAATACTTGAAATGAATATCCAAACTCCGCATTACTCACTCGGCCAAAGGGTCGACCGAAACTTGAGGATCTTGGGGAGGATCTTCTTGTTTGGCATTCTCCCTCACATTCCTTTTAGAATAAGCTCATTGACAAGACTTATCATGAATGTTATGAGATAAGGATTATGAAAGACTTTGTAGAGTTAAACTCTACGATACAAATTTAGAGTAATGAAAAAAGTGTAGTTCCCTAATCATATTGTATCCTCTCATTCATAAATGTGGAGCGCCTCACACTCATGAACATGACTCTAATCGACGTGGCTAATGAGATATACTAGGACATATCTAATCCTTTTGATATGATAAAAAGTTTATCACGACCAGGGGTGTACCCTAGATGTAACATTGCGTATAGAAACCCAAGCGGCCCCATAAAATCCACTTAACATTCATGAAATAAGGGATAGAACAAAACATGTGATGAAATATACTTCATGTCTCAAAAATATTTTTATAAAAGTAAAGCGAAAGTCTAAATACCTTGTCTCAATAGCAAGCTAATACAATAGAATAAAATTAGATTTCTCATACATCGTGTTCAAAACTAGAAATAAGAAAGAATATGAAAAACAATGAAAAATACGTCCTCAAAGTATGAGAACTGACCAAATCTAGGAAATATCTCATAGCGACCTTTAGCCATGAAACTTATAACCTTGACTGTCGGAATCTGCCAAATATATGAAAGATTATGTGTTAGAGTCACGACCATGGAGCACTCCCTAATCATTATTGGCGTCTTCGTCCTCTTAGGAGCCTAAAAAAATCCCTTAGCATACATCATCTTATTCCATAGGTCAATAAACCTATGAATAAAATTTAAAACTTTACGTATGAAGTTTACATAGACTTCTGAAATCTCGAAAATAGACTACATCGTCTCACACATAAGCATCTAATATATGAGTACAAGATTTGGGATATAGCCCTTACAACATTACAATATGTCTCATTAGAGTATACAACATAGAATTTACAATATAAAGAATAGAACAAAGTCATTAGACTAATCTAATGACATGAACCAGAATAATATTCTTCATCCTTTCACTTTAGGACTCACCAACTTTGGAATCTATCAAATCTTCATAAAATTTGGCCTCGAAACTCTTCAATAGCCCTAACCTACATTATTGTAAAAATAGAGAGAATATGGGTTTATACATACCACATGTACTAAGAATGATGTCATATGAAAGTAAAATATTTAAAAACATTTTAAAACGGACATTTGGTTCAAAATCATGCTAAGTTAACATAAAAGCCTTTATATACATTCCAAGAATATAGACAAGTTCACAACATAGTAACATCACGACATTTTTCATATTAGATATTCATGAGCAACATCTTAGTAAAGATATAAGAAACATTTCATCTATACATTACAAGACTTAACCCATATTCCAAATTCAAGTTAACTACTGTAGGTCTATGTGAAGACCCACAACCCCACATACACTAAGTTAACTATAAAAGATACCATAATCATTGCCTTCAAATCATATAACATCATGACAAGAATATTCAACGTAATACATGACCATCTAAACAAACAATATTTATCATCAAGTAAATGCAACATCATATGAGACAAAAATTATATCAAATCAACATCATGTTTTTCATTCATAACATATGTACATAAGAAATCGCCCTAGGAATCCACTCAAGGTCCACATGCATAATGTATAGGTAATTTCCCATACCCTTTTCTAAGCTAGTACAGCCCTCAAGTCATCCTAGTTAATATGTATCTTTAACTTTCATTCATTCATTTTACATTCATGAACTTCCCCATAATCAACAATAAGCTATGTGAGCTAATCATGGAATCCGGTGTTGACCTCTCATACCGAAAGGAGGGCATCCTACTTTCTAATGTAGGATATATACATCATAATAGCGTCTACATGGATCCAGTAGCAAGGTTTCCTGTGGGGGCACATAGTTAAGAACATGGGGAACCTACCTTCCTCATTGGAAGAAACACAAATCTTTGTGATGTTCACTCTGGTGCTAAGCTACATATTCCCTTTTTGAAGTATCTTAAAGTCGTTCTCAATATTAGTTTGTATCATAGGTCTTAGGAGACTAAACCCTTGTATAACATTATCATATCTCCTATGTTATATGATGGGAACTTCCTTTCATCACAACAAAACTATAAGCGAGAACAATATATCATAATCATAGTAATAGGATTCATATAGGAATCACCTTCAATCCCTAATAAAACACCTATAATCATCTCACAATTTATCATATTCATATTATGTTATCATATTCATAATCTCCTAGTCTTCCTATCATAATCACATATTCATTGTTCAATTAACAAAAACATCAAGAATAGACCAATAAAATAAAATAAAGTATTCATGATCTTAAAAGTCATACCAATGGCTTTAAAGAGTCTCATCCTATATCTCACCGCCAATCCATTATATTTTACCAACAATTCAATCATCATCATCATATGATGGTAAATTTTAAAAAAACATATTCAATTTCATCTCCCTTAATCATTATCAATCCAACTCAAAAGTTAGGGAGAAGAAGAAGAGTATTCATGGGTATTTATAGAGATTTAGGGAAAAGCTTTAGGGGATACATCAACCTACACATAAATATGCATAAATAATCATTAATAATCGAATTAAGACAAAACAATTCATTTAGAAAGTAGACCCATGAAATTGGATAAAAACAAGCTTTTTGATGAACATTAAAATCCAAATTTTGAAGAACCTCTTCGGAAAAGAAGACCCAACAGTGAATAGACTCCATACATTAAAAAATAATTGGAGATTTGTGAGAGATATCCTTGATCTTGAAGCCCTATAGAAGAATCGGTCTTCATCTTCAATGGGTATGTATGGAGTAGTGAGAGAAACTAGAGAGGAGTGAGGCTGATTTTCATTTCATTTGGGGATTTGATTTGGGAGGGTAATAATAACATAAAACAGACCTAAAATGAATATATATACATCCTATAAATTACCTAAAAGACCCTCACCTAATTAAGTTTTTTTGTGAGGTCAACTGGAGATCAAAATGATGCGATCAAATCTAGGACATGGCTGCGCGCCACGGGAGCAGCTCCAAATCTTTTTCCTATAATCAAATTTGAGGTACAGGGGTTCGTGAAAACCCCGCATCGCGAGGAAATATTTCTCTTTGAATTCAGGATGTGCGAGGCCTAGGCACCCTCAAAAAGGGGATGCTCCCAAGCTGTTTTGGCAGCCTTCTTGCCAACGCTTGGGCCCTCTTCAAGGACTCCTAGAGTGGTCCTTGGGGGGTCTTTACAACACATTTTGACCCTATTATTATTATTAACCTATTAAAAATATTTTCACTAGTATTATACTTCATA
Organism: Solanum pennellii; assembly: GCF_001406875.1. Classification (NCBI taxonomy): domain Eukaryota; kingdom Viridiplantae; phylum Streptophyta; class Magnoliopsida; order Solanales; family Solanaceae; genus Solanum; species Solanum pennellii. The sequence continues at coordinate 12,917,024 of NC_028639.1, forward strand.
CGACACTCGTAAAACTTCACAAGACATAAGGACGTCTACTAGTTCAATTTCAGTAATTATCGAACGTCAGGGTCGTTCCTTGACGTTTTGGCTCTAATACTTCTAAATAAAGTTTATTACTTTAGTATATGTCTAGAAACATCATTTTAACAATATCCCCCCAATGGGGAACACTTCCTGAAATGACACTTTAACTATCTTTTTGGAACTGTGACTCAAGACTAGTAGCCCAACAAAATTTTCAGACATAAGAATAATTCAATAACAAAGGAGGAAACATTAATACATTCTCAACACACAAAGCACCATTTATAAGGTATAAATCATTACACTACATAATTTACGCACTTTTCACAATTTCACAATTGCAAGGAGAGATGTCCTTCTCCTTTCCATATGGCTCAACATATTCAACAAGAAGCAGTACATAATTTTCATGACTTCACACTTGAACAATTTCAGAAGAAATATCACGCAACTCAATATACTAAAACATGTAAACATGTATTATCAAGTATGAAGAAACATAGTTCAAGACCTCCATGATACATGGATTTCCCTAAGGTCATGCATAATAATAGGAAAATCATAGAAGTTTAAATACAGACTTAAGACCCATCAAAACCAAAAATTAGGACAAGTTACTAACCTCAACGTTGACTAAAAGAGGAGGGAAAAAATGAGGGTATTGGGAATTCATGTTTGCCTCGGCTTCCTAAGTAGCATTCTCATCTAGTTGGTTCTTCAAATGAACCTTCACTGAAGCCACTTCTTTATCTCTCAACTTCTTCACTTTTCTTTCTAAGATATCAACCGGACCATCTTCAAAGGAAAGGTTAGCATTGTCTTCTAAGCCATACAGAGGAAGGATACACACTACATTACCTAATAAGCTTCTTGAGCATAGTTACATTGAAAACCGGATGGACCAGAGCCAACTAATAGGCAATTACAACTCATAGGTGACCTTTTCCATGCGTTTCAAAACCTCATATGGCCTTACATACTAGGGACTATGTTTCCCCTTTTTTCAAAACCTTATCATCCTTTTCATGGGTAATATCTTCATGTATACCATGTCTCCTACCATAAACTCTATGTAACTTTTTTTGTTGTCGGGATAAGATTTTTGCCGACTTTGGGTCATCTTCAAACGATCCCTTATGAGTCAGACTTTCTCCATGACCTTGTAGATATCATCGGGACCTATAAGAGCAGACTCACCTACCTCAACAAAACCCAATTGGAGATCTACATCTCCTTCCATAAAGGGCCTCAAAGGGTGCCATGGCAATACTTGAATGATAGCTTTTATTTTAGGATAATTCAACCAATGGTAGATGGTCATCCCAATTATCCTTGAAGTCAATAACACATGCCCTCAAAATGTCCTCCAAGGTTAGGATGGTTCGTTCCGCCAAACCATCCATTTTTGGGTGAAATGTCGTACTAAGTTTCACATTGGTACCTAGCCCACTTTTGAATGCCATCCAAAACTTTGAAATTAATTGGGACCCTTATCGCAGATTATTGACAAGGGAACTCCCATGAAACCTCGCAATATCATTAATGTACAACCTAGCATAGTCCTCCGCCAAATAAGTAGATTCGACGGGGATAAAATGGGCAGATTTGGTCAATCTATCAACAATCACACATATTGAATCCTTTTGTCTATGGGTATGGGGAAAACCTACAACAAAATCATATTGATATCTTCCCATTTCCAAGTGGGGATATCTATATCTTGAGTTAACCCTCCTAGTCTTGAATGTTCAACCTTGACTTGTTCACAATTAGAACATTTTGCTACAAACTTCCCTTTGTTATTTTTCAAACTATTCAACCAATATACCACTTAAATATCACGATACATTTTGGTGGCACTCGTACGTATGGAATATATAGATCCATGAGACTCTTCATGATTTGTCCATTAAGTCACCCACTTCCTGAACACACAACCTACCTTGGTACCTAAATACAGCATCCTCCCTTGAGAGAATTGTAACACCTTGAAAATCCAAAACGTTTCGTAACGCCTAATATAGGTGTCATAAAGTCTAAGTACTGTTTCTAGGTCCATTTTAAATGAATATAGGTCATTTAGGAGGTTTCAGAACTAAAACATCCAAGAACGTCCATGACATCCGAGAAGTTGGTTCAAAGGGATATTAGTGTGCCTTAGCCTATTTGACTAACTTTTAGTAGTAAAAAATGTATGAAAATTGGAGGAAAGGTAGCTAAAAAGTGTTTGAGTTGTTTCATGGTTGAAACGTCCTGGTACGAATGTGATCTAAAGTTGAATTCTGTTATAGAGATGCAATTGACCTTGTTATTGTATTGGTTAATATTGTGTGATGATGTTACTCCCCAAGTTGGGTTGAGTTATGGGTTGATGGTAATACCTTGATGATAGACAATAATGAAGACTTGGTATGTCTTAGAATCTTTATCTTTACTTCCAATTCTGATTAATTGTTGTTAAGTCATGATATTACATAGGAGTATGCCTTATACTAGGATTATAGGGTGGTATAATGTTAAATTGAAATGTCTTGACTATGTTGTGAGGTTAATTAAGCTCTATGTGATATAAGGATGGTGAAAACTGTCAATGTACCTTGATATGCTATGAAATGCTAATGTGTTATAAAATATGATGAAAGGACTTATACTCATACAATTCTTATTGAGCTATTGATGATGATGATTATATAAGGGGTAGACCCTATGGCCTAAATTAAGCTATGATTGATAATTATAGGCTTAAAGACATTTCAAAAAAGGACTCTAGATTAGCACCAACTGAACTAGATAGAGGAGTGTCCCTTCCCAGATAGGGAAGGTAGGAACACTATATTACTCTTGAGATTGGAGACTATAATGCATGGCGCATAAATAGGGTTCCAACTAAATCTCCAAGTTCTTGAACTATGTTGCCCCCATAAGAATATTATCTAGTGGATCCACATAGTTGGTATATTTCATGTTTTTGTACTACCTTGGAAAGTAGTCCGTCTTCTTTCGGTGTAGGGTTTTATGACACTAGATTCCAAACTAGCTCATATGGTCTATGTCGGTTAGGGAAAGATTTTACGAAAAGGTAAAATGAATTACAAGACTTGAACTCTAACTTGGATAACCTAAGGAGTCTAGCTTAGTCTAGGTAGGGGTATGGGACTCTACCTAAACATTGCACTAGTTAGCCTTGAGGGAGTCTTAGGAGGAGGTTCTTATATATGTTTATGTTATGATAATATATGATGTATATATAATGACCATGGCATGTTGTTGATACTGTATATTGATTAGTTCATTTATGAATATGCCTTGGGTTGTAATGTTAATATGTGATGAAATGTAAACCTAAATGCCATGATATGTGAAGTTGGACATTGGTCATGTTTTCTTGTTGAGGTACTTGATTGAGTAGGGTTATGTGGTTTGCTTGGTCATTCCACTTTTTGACTTGATAAGGACTTGTGAGTAGTTGTCTTTCTTATTATAATATGTTTGACTCTAATTCATTCTTGTGATATTATTCTTTGATGTTAGGGTTGTAGTATATCATGGTTTCAAGTATGTTGTGATAAGTATTACTTGTTGATATAGTAAGCATGTTTGGTTGATTGATATGACTTAATTTACTTTGCATTATGTCCCTAAATGGGTAATTTGGCATGTTATGATAAAAAGTCCCTTTTATCATGTTTTGCTTGTGTATGTGCATAAGATCCCATATTTAGTACATGTGGAGTACTAACCCCATTCTTACCTTTTCCCCAAACGTTTTAGGTTCCGGTCGTTGAAGATTTTGGAAGGAGATATTGTTGAAGGCTTGGATTACTCCTTTCATCCAAGTAGGGTAGGTCCTCAAATTTTGAGGGTAATGCCATCCTCTAGCTTATGGACATTGTTATGAGCTTATTGACTCTATCGTTTCTTTCCTTTTTAATTAAGTATTGTACTTTCATGTGACCTATACATGGTCTTGTTGAATTGATGTAAGGACTATGCCCATATTGTGCTATTCGTTTAGATGGTATGAGATGAGACAATCATTGAGACTATTTCTATATTTTACGTATATGTATGTGCAATAAAATTAGAAGGATATGTAACCTTCCTATGCGAAGCGTCTATATATACTTAATATGAATACATATTATGGGTATGTGGAGGTCTATGTAAACCTTCAAGTAGTGATAATGAATGTTTTAAATTTTTCTGCATTTTTCAACATATGAGTGTAATGACATGAAACTAAGAGGCTAGACTTAGTCCTTGAAAAAGATGATGATACCGGTTATGTCTGGGGGTTAAACCCGGATGTGACAAACTTGGTATCAGAGCATTAGGTTAAATATCATTAAGTAATGTCTCTCTCTCTACGACGTCTATTTAGGTTTTTTTTTTTCATAATTGTGAAGCGTGCCACACTTATGAGTAGGAACCTATATGATGCTTAGGAATCACACTCTTTCTTGGAAATCTTATATCATGCCAATATAGTATACTTATCGTGTGCTTTTTCATTTAATCCTATTGGTGTTCTTATAGGAAGTATCAACACTCGAAGGAATGTGGCTCGAAGACTTGAGGAGGAAGCTGCTAATACGGGAGATCCTCCCCATGATGAGCAAGTTCCTCTACTTGAGGAAGATGCTAATGTGGAGCAAGCCTTGGGTAACCCTCAACCTATGAAGGAGACTGAGATGAGGTCTATTATTTCTCAAATGGTCCAAGCCATGACGACTCAAGCACAAGCCGCGACGGTTCAATCTCAAGCTATGAAGGCCCAAGCCAATCGAGATATTGCTCCCTGTCCTAATAAACAAGTCACTACTATCGCTTCTCGTCAAGGGACTTCTCTCAAATGATACCTCCTACTTTCTATGGGTCTAAGGTTTATGAAGACCCCCAAGAATTCATTGATGATGTCTATGAGATACTATATGTTAGGGGGTGTATTCAAGTGAGAAGGTCGAGTTGGCCACATACCAATTGAAGGATGTGGCTCAAACTTTGTATGTGCAATGGAGGGATAATAGGTCGTTGAGGGGTGGTCCGTTGACTTGGGAGATCTTTATGGATGCTTTTCTAGATTGGTTCTTCTTTAGAGAGATGAGGGAGGAGAAAGTGACGGAGTTCATCAATCTTCGCCAAGGAGGAAAGAGTGTCCATGAGTACTCTTTGGAATTCATTAAGTTGTCCAAATATGATCCTTCTATGGTCTCCGATCCTATACACCAAATGAGCCATTTTGTGACCGGGGGGGGGGG
>NC_028639.1:12922528-12933657 GCF_001406875.1 Solanum pennellii
GGGGGGGGGGGGGGGGGTCGGAGAACTTGCAAGGGGAGTGCAAATCGGCCATGCTACATAACAACATTAACATTTCACGCCTTATGGTGTATGCAAGAGATGTAAAGGAGGCAAGGGCTAAGTGAAAAAGTAGAGATGCTAAGAGAGTAATGTCATTTGATGGAGGTTCTTCAAAGAATATGCTTGAGATCCAAGACAAGCCTAGATATATGAAGCGGGTTTCTACTCAAGTCCCTTCCAAATTACCAAGAGCTATTGGTGATAGGGTTTCTAACCCTAAATTCAAGAAGGGAAAAGGTACTAATTCACCAAATGAGAATCCAAATTGTGGAAAGTGTGGTAAAAAACACTATGGTGATTGCCTTAAGGGGACAGATAATTGCTTTAGTAGTGGAAGAGTGTCCACAACATGAGATATTGTCCAAACATGAGAGTCAAGACAAGGGTAGTGGCCAAGCTCAAGCAACTGGTTCTACTGATGCACAAAAGAAGAACCGCTTCTATGCTCTCCGCTCTAGGGGTGAGCAAGAGACCTCTCCTGATGTGGTGACCGCGATGTTGAAAGTTTTCTCTCTTGATGTATATGCCTTACTTGATCCGGGCGCTACTTTATCATTTATGATACCTCGAGTTGCAAAAAAGTTTGATATTTTACCCGATATTTTGCATGAACTTTTTATAGTGTCTACTCCGTTGGGTGAGTCGGTTGTTGCAAAAAGGGTGTATAGAAATTGTCCTATTATGATGCCCAATAGAGGTTCTTATGTTGATCTAGTATAACCCGATATGCTTGATTTTGATATTATATTGGGTATGTATTTGTTGCATGCATGTTTTTCATCCATTGAATGGAGGACAAGAGTGGTGAGGTTTAACATCCCAAATGAACCCGTTGTTAAGTGGAAGGGGGGAAATTCTATTCCTAGAGGCTGTATTATTTCTTGTCTAAAGGCATGCAAAATGATCTCAAAAGGTTAATTATATCATATAATAAGAGTCAAAGATATAGACTCTGAATCCCTCCCATTGAGTTGGTACCCGTAGTGAGTGACTTCCCAGAGGTCTTCCCTAATGACCTTCCCGGTATTCCTGCCGAATGGGAAATTGACATTGGCATTGATTTGCTACCGGATATAAATCCCATATCAATTCCTCCGTATCAGATGGCTCTTGCAGAGTTGAAGGATCAACTCAAGGATTTACTAGATAAGGGTTTTATAAGGCCTAGTATTTCTTTGTGGGGTGCTCCGATTTTGTTTGTGAAGAAGAAAGATGGGTCCTTGAGAATGTGTATTGATTACGCAAACTCAACAAGGTCACCATTAAGAATAAGTACCCTCTCCCTTGGATTGTTGACTTATTTGACCAACTCCAAGGGGCGAGTTACTTTTTAAAGATAAACTTGAGGTCGAGGTATTATCAACTTAGGGTGAGAGGGGAGGATATACCAAAGACTACCTTTTCGACTAGGTATGGGCATTTTGAGTTCTTGGTCATGTCTTTCGGTCTCACTAATGCTCCGGCGGCATTATTGGACGTAGAGAATGTAGTATTTCCAAAATACCTAGATTCTTTTGTCATTTTCTTCATTGATGATATCTTGGTATATTCGAAGAATGAGAATGATCATATGGGTGATTTGAGGGTAGTATTGCAAACCCTTAAAGAACATCAATTGTATCCCAAATACAGTAAGTGTGAGTTTTGGTTGAGTTCAGTGACTTTTCTTGGGCACATCATATCTAGTGAGGGAGTTGAGGTACACCAAACGAAAATGGAAGCATTGATAAACTGGCCTGGACCATCTACTCCGATTGACATTAGGAGGTTCTTGGGTTAGTGGGTTACTATAGGAGGTTCGTGGATAGTTTCGCATCCATTACATCTCCTTTGACTACTTTGACCTCAAAGAGTAAAAAGTTTGAATGGTCAGAGGCATGTGAGAAGAGCTTCAAATTGTTGAAAGTTAGGCTTACTTCCGCTCTGGTGTTGACCTTACCGAAGGGTACAAAGGGTTTCGTGGTGTATTGTGACGCATACCGAGTGGGTTTGCGGTGTGTGATTATGTATCATGGCAAGGTGATAGCTTATGACTCTAGACAACTAAAGATTCATGAGAGAAACTATCCAACTCGTGAACTTGAATTAGCGGCTGTGGTGTTTGCTTTGAAAATTTGGAGGCATTATTTGTATGGGATTCATGTTGATGTTTTTTATCAATCATAAGAGTCTTCAATATGTGTTTACCCAAAAGGAGTTGAATCTATGACAAAAAAGGTGGCTAGAATTCTTGAAAGATTATTATATGAGTGTCCTTTATCACCCCGACAAGGCTAATGTAGTTACGGATGCCCTATGTCGTATGAGTAGGAGTAGTGTATCCCATCTCGACGAAGCCAAGAAGGACCTAGCAAGGGAAGTACATAGGTTGTCTAGATTGGGTATGAGGTTCGAGAGTTCTCCGGATAGGGGTACTATAGTTCATCATAACTTCGAGTCATCTTTAGTGGTTAAGGTGAAGTCCAAACAACACCTTGATTTAACCTTAATGGAGTTGAAAAAATCAGTTCTCGGCAAGTTGAAGGAATCGTTTTCCTTAGGGGGTGATGGTAAGTTAAGGTACGAAGGGAGATTATTTGTTCCCGATGTAGATGGGCTGAGGGATCGGATCGTAGTAGAAGCATATGGGTCCCGCTACATAATTCATTCGGGGTCGACAAAAATGTACCATGACCTAGGGGAGATATATTGGTGGGAAGTTCTAAAAATGGACAAAGTAGAGTTTTTCGCTAAGTGTCCGAATTGCCAAAAAGTAAAGGCCGAATACCTAAAGCAGGGTGTCTTACTACAAGAGATCTAAATTCCTACTTGGAAGTGGGAAGAAATCAATATGGACTTTGTAGTAGGTTTGCCTCAAACTTAAAAGTCCTATGATTCCATTTGGGTGGTTGTGGATCGATTGACTAAGTCCGCTCTCTTTATTAAAGTCTACATATTCGGCAGAGGATTATGAAAGAATCTTCCTAGATTAGATTATTTGCTGCCATGGCATTCCGTTATTCATCATATCAGATTGGGGCGCACAATTCACATCTAGATTTTTGAGGTCGTTCCAAAAGTGTTAGGTGCTACGCTGAAGTTTAGCACCGCTTTTCATCCCCAAACGGATGGTCAAGCGGAGCGTGCAATACAAACCCTTGAAGATATGCTTAGGGCGTGCATCATTGATTTTAAAGGGAGTTAGGATAGTCATTTACCTTTGGTGGAGTTTGCCTACAACAATAGATTTCATTCATCCATTTCCATGGCTCCCTATGAAGCCTTGTATGGTAGGAGGCGTAAGTCTCCTATTGGATGATTTGAAGTGGGTGAGCCATTACTTCTTTGTTTCGACAAGATTTCTAAGACTTTGAAAAAGGTTCATATCATAAGGAACCTGTTGCAAATGGCCTATAGTCGGCAAATGTCTTATGCCGATCATAGAGAAGAGATCTGGAGTTTGTAGAAGGTGATAAGGTGTATTTGAAAATTTCACCAATGAAAGGGGTGGTTAGTATTGGCAAGAAAAGGAAATTGAGTCCTCGTCATGTGGGTCCCTAGGAAATCATGCAAAGGGTTGGTAAGGTTGCTTATGAATTGAAACTTCCTAGTGAATTGGTTTTGGTTCATCCGGTTTTCCATGTTTCTATGTTGTAAAAAGTGTATCGGTGATCCCGAGTCTATTCTTCCTATTGAAGGTATTGGTGTCAAGGATAACCTCTCTTATGAGGAAGTTCCGTTTCAAATTCTTGATAGGGAAGTCAAGAAGTTTAGGAATAAAGAGTTGGTTTTAAATGTGTTATGGAAAAATCATCTAGTTGAGGGTGCAACATGGGAGGCAGAGGCCGACATTAAGTCGTGTTACCCACATCTTATTCAAAATAAAGGTTATTCATTCTTTTTAATAATATAAATATGACAAGAAATTGAAGTTTCTTGATTTTACGTGAAGTTTTGCACATTATGCATTTATGAAAAACATATAGTGAAATTATTGTAGTATTTCTCTTAAAAACTAGAAATTTTGCTTTTTGCTTGTTTTGAGTTATGATGTGCATTTTGATATGGTGAGTCTTTATGAAATGATAGGCAGCATATTGTTAAGTTGAACTTTGTACTAATTGACTCATGTAATGTATGTTGAGCTCATAAGTGTTGTGAGAAGGAAATGCCTCATGATGAAGTGTTTTGAGACTTATATGTGGTAATATGTGTTTTGATATTCGCCTTGTTGAATTGACATGATTTATTTTGATTTGATTGCGCTGCTAGTCTTGAGTCTATTTCTTACTTCAAAAGAAATTTAGTGTCATTCAGCGACGAATGTTCATAGGGGGGATAATATAACACCTTGAAAATCCTAGAGGTATCATAAAGCCTAACATAGGTGTCATAAAGTCTAAGTACTGTTTATAGGTCCATTTTAAATGAATATAGGTCATTTAGGAGGTTTAAGAACCAAAACATCAAAGAACGTCCATGACGTCCGGGAAGTTGGTTCAAATGTATGTTAGTGTACCTTAGCCTATTTGTCTAACTTTTAGGAGTCGGAAATGTATGACAAATTGGAGGAAAGGTAGCTAATAGGTGTTTGAGTTGTTTCATGGTTTAAATGCCCGGGTACGACTACCCAAGGACCAACCAAGAACCCATGAGGAGGACCCCTGTAGTTTGATGCAATACTGCCTGGCAGTGTGCATTGACGGGACAGAAGATGGCCCGTGTGTGGATCGATGGGGCGTCGATGCTACCGTTAACCCACACATAGGCTGGTAGAGAAGGTCCCTTCTCCTGCACATCCTCTAAACTCATCGACGGAGTGCAGAGGTGCACGCTACGTTTCATGAGTGGATCGACGGGGCGTCGATGCCACCATCATCCCACACTTAGACAAATGGAGGAAGCCCCTCACCTGCACAGTCTCTAGCAAGTACCAAGACTGAGGGGAGATGTCTGTGGACTCACAGACGGCCCATCGATCGAGGTTTTGTCTGTAAGGGTCGAGTTTCCTGCCTAATATAAGTTGGTCTAATTTAATTAGTTAATGGGTTAGATGGTTTAACTAGGGGTTAAGGGAGTCTAACTAAGTTGATTTAAGACCTAATTTAAATACTCCCAACCCTCATTAATCTAAAGACAACTCTCAAATAAACTCTCTTCCTTCATTCTTATTTCTCTCTCTACATGAATTCACCATTAAAGACTAGCAAGTACTAGGGTTTGGGCTGGAAATGGACGAATTCACTATTAAATTGTTGACAAACGTTAATGTATGGGTTATATTCACCTGTGAGACTCTTTCCTCAATTGGTTCCTTCTTAAATAGATTTCAAAAGTTGAGTTTTGTTATGAGTTTCATCCAATTACGAAATTGAAGTGATTGAGTTGTTAATGATTTATTAGGGTTATATTTAGTAGATTAACATCTAATTCAACTTGTTTATGGTAATTGTTGATGGCTTGGTCTAAATTGAAGAATATGATCCTCCATCCCTAACCCTAGGTAGTGATGTTGACCTATATTGTATTGTGATCATTCAATTGAGTTGGTTATTGATTAGATTACTATCCTATGTTGTTATTATTACAATAAGATGAATTATAGGCCTATCATGCTAGTTCTTGAGATTTTATTTAGGTTCTGAATTATAATATGGAAATTAGCCTATATATCTTGTCTCAAGTTGTGATCTAAAGTTGAATTGTGTTGTAGATATGCAATTGGCCTAGTTATTCTATTGCTTATCATTGTGTGATGATGTTACTCCCCAAGTTGGGTTGAGTTATGGGTTGATGGTAAGACCTTGATGATAGACTATGAAAGATGACTTGGTAAGTCTGAGAATCTCTATCTTTACTTCCAATTGTGATTAATTGTTGTTAAGTCATGATATTACATTAGAGTATGCCTTAAACTAGGATTATAGGGTGTTATGATGTTGAATTGAAATGTCTTGACTATGTTGTGAGGTTGATTAAGGTGTATGTGATATAAGGATGGTGAAAACTATCAACGTGCCTTGATATGATATGAAATGCTAATGTGTTAACCTCACTTATATGAATTGTGATGAAAGGACTTATACTCATACAATTATTATTAAGCTATTGATGATGATGATTATATAAGGGGTAGTCCCTATGGCCTAAATTAAGCTATGATTGATAAATAAAGTCATAAAGACATTTCAAAAAGGGACTCTAGCTTAGCACCGATTGAACTAGATAGAGGAGTATTCCTTCCCACATAGGGAAGGTAGGAACACTACATTACTCTTGAGAATGGAGACTATAATGCATGGCTTATAAAGAGGGTCCCAACTAAATCTCCTAGTTCTTGAACTATGTTTCCCCCATAGGAATATTATCTAGTGGATCCACATAGTTGGTATATTTCATGTGTTGGTGCTACCTTGGCAAGTTGTGTGCCTTCTTTCGGTGTAGGGTTTATGACACTAGATTTAACACTAACTCATGTGTTCTATGTCGGTTAGGGAAAGATGTTCCCAAAAGGTAATACGAATTAAAGGACTTGAACTCTAACTTGGATAACCTAGGGGTCTAGCTTAGTCTAGGTAGGGGTATGGGACTCTACCTAAACATTGCACTAGTTAGCCGTGAGGGGAGTCTTAGGAGGAGGTCCTTATATATGTTTATGTTATGATAAGATATGATGTATATATGATGACCATGACATGTTATTGATACTATATATTTATTAATTTATTTATGAATATGCCTTGGGTTATAATATTAATATATGATGAAATGTAAACCTAAATGCCATGATATGTAAAGTTGGACATTTGTCATGTTTTCTTGTTGAGGATACTTGATTGAGTAAGGTTATGGGGCTTTGCTTGGTCATTGCACTTGTTGACTTCATAAGGACTTGTGAGAAGTTGCCTTTCTTATTATGATATGTTTGACTGGTATTCATTCTTGTCAAATTATTCTTTGATGTTAGGGTTGTAGTAAATCATGGTTGCAAGTATGTTGGGATAAGTATTAATTGTTGAGATAGTAAGCATTATGGTTGATTGATATGACTTACTTGACTTTGCATTAAATCCCTAAAGGGTTTAGCATGTTTTGATAAAAAGTACCTTTTAGCATATTTTGCTTGTGTATGTGCATAAGATCCCATACATAGTACATGTGGAGTATTAACCCTTTTTTTCCCTTTTTCCCGAACACTTTAGGTTCCGATCGTTGAAGATTTTGGAAGGTGATGTTGTTGAAGGCTTGGATTCTTCATTTCATCCAAGTAGGGTAGGTCCTCAACTTTCGAGGGCAATGCCATCCTCTATCTTACGGACTTTGTTTTGAGCTTATTTAGTCTATCATTCCTTTCCTTTTTAATTAAGTATTGTACTTTCGTATGACCGATACAAGATCTTTTTGAATTGATGTAAGGGCTATGACCATATTATGATATTCGTTTAGATTGTATGAGATGAGACAATCGTTGAGACTATTTCTATATTTTACTTATATGTATGTGCAATAAAAGTAGAAGTCTATGTAACCTTCCTATACGAAGGGCCTATGTATGCTCGATATGAATATATATTATGTGTATGTAGGGGTCTATGTAAACCTCCAAGTAGTGATATTGAAAGTTTTAAATTTTTTTTGCATTTTTAAACCTATGAATGTAATGACATGAAACTAAGAGGCTAGTCTTAGTCCTTAAAAAAGAATGACGACGTTGGTTACTTCTGGGGGGTAAACCCGGATGTGACAAGAATGATTCATTGTACTTACTAAGCATTGATTCCTTCAACTCAATCAATAGAGGATCAAGATGTTGTTTAGACTTCACCTCAACAACTAAAGATGACTACGATTTATGATGGACCATGAAACCGCTTTTTGAGAATCTTCAAGTTGAACACCCAACCGGGCTAATCTATGCACATGTTTTACTAACTCTTTATTACCATCTTTAAAATGAGATATACTACCCATAATCATTTGACTCAACGCATCCGCAACTACATTGGCTTTTCCGAGGTGGTAAAAGACACTCATATCATAGTCCTTTAAGAGTTCTAACAAATTTTTTGTTTGAGATTTAACTTTATTTGATTAAACACATACTAAAGAATATTATGGTTGGTGAATATATCCACATGCACCCCATCTAGATAGAGTCTCAATTTCGTCAAAGCAAACAATACGGCCGATAATTCAGAGTCATGAGTTTGATAGTTCTTCTCATGTACCTTGAGTTTTCTAGAGGCATATGCTATCACCTTAACATGTTTAATGAGGGGCAAAACCCAAACCTACTCTAGAAGCGTCACAATACACCATAAACCCTTCGGTACCCTCTGGTTAAATCAAAACCTTAGCAGATGTATTCTTATCTTCAAGTTTTGAAACCCTCTTTCACAAGCTTCTGACCATCCAAACTTAATTTTATTTTTGGTTAAGGTTGTCAAAGAAGAAAATATGGATGCAAACCCATCAAAAATTCTCCTATAATACCTGGCTAGACCCAAGAAACTTCGAATATCGATTGGAGTCAATGGTCTAGGCCGATGCTTAACCGCCTCCATTTTCTTCGGATCAACCTCTATACCCTAACTTGAAACAATATGACCAAGAAAAGTAACAGTATGAAACTAAATTTTTCGATGAACATTGAAATCCAAATTTCGAAGAACCTCTTGGGAGAAGAACTCCCAAGAGTGAATAGCCTCCATACCTTAACAAGTACTTGGAGATTTGTGACAGAAAGTTTTGATCTTGAAGCCTTAAAGAAAGGTTGGTTTCTTCTTCAATGGGGATATATGGAGTAGTGAGAGAAACTAGAGAGAAGTGAGGGTGATTTTTATTTAAATTGGGGATTTGATTTGGGTGAGTAATAATTGACTTAAAACTGACCTAAAATAAATATATAGCCATTCCCGAAAATATCAAAAATACCCCTCACCTAATAGCGGGGGAACTTCATAATCTGTTTTCTGCAGTCCAATTTGAGGCAGAGAGGTTCGTGACATCCCTGCATCTCGAAGCAAATTTTTCCATTTGAGGGTTGACGGCGTGGGGTGCAGGTTCCCTCAAAATGGGTTTTTCCCAAGCTGCCTTGGAAGCTTTCTTCCCAATGCTTGGTCTCTCTTGAAGGACCAGAAGGGTGGTTAGTGGGGGGTATTTACTGGATGTTTTTACCCTACAAACAACATTTGACATATTTAACATATTTTTACAAGTTTTAGACTTCATATGAAATTCCCAAAACTTTACAAAACATAAGGACATCTACTAGTTAAATTTCGCTAGTTTCCGGACGTCATGGTCATCCCTTGATGTTTTGTCTGTACTACTTCTTATTAAAGTTTGTTACCTTATTCTAGGTTCGGAAATAACATTTTAACCATTTTTAGTTGGTGAGACTCTAGCCTAGGTCCTTGGATTTCCTAGTTATGATAGTTAGAACAAATATTTACAAAGTATTATAGTCATGCATATAAACATCTAAGTCATGGTAAAATAGGATATTTACATGATCATGCAATGATCAAGTGAAAATATGAATTTTGAGAGTTAAAAAATATAAGTTATAAAACATAATCAATAAAATTAAACATCATCTTGAAACATACTTACGATACTTCTTCAAGTAATGTTGTCTATTCATTACTTTACTTGCTATTATGGGAAGTAGCCTATATTGGCATATAAGACCATGTAAGAAATAGCATGGAATTCGGTGTCTTTCTCATACCGAAAAAGTGACCTACTTTCGACGATAAGGACCATTAAGTTATAGCTATTGCGGAGCACTACATAATGCCTATCTAGACAATCCTATGTTGTCATATAGTTATACGACAGAGGTAATCTCCAGTTGTCCACTCGGTTCTAAGCTTAATGTCACAACCCAGGGGTACCCCCTAGATGTAACGAGATGTATTAGACCCCGAGAAGCCTCACACAAGTCACTTAGCATATCCTAACATAAACAGAAATTAGAGGGAATTTTAAACTTTTCAATACAAGCAAATTCTTTTTATAAGAATATGTAGAAATCTAACATAGTTGTCCCTAACCATCTAAACAATAGGGATAGAAATCTTGCGACACAACCCATACAATATTCCAAGACATAAAAGAAAAGTATAAAAGAAAGTGGTGATCATATCCTCAAACATAATAGGGAATCACCAAAAATTCACTTCCTTGATGAACAATGAAGCTAGCCACGAATATGATAATCAATGTCGCTGGACACTACATTTAATAAGAATGTACGCAACAACATGTGTTAGTATAGTCAGGTATAAATAAGAAGCCTAGCATAAGAACATAATCATAAACATTAGTCATTATAAGACATGGCATAATGCTAACACTACAACAAATGTGTTTTTTAGTGCAACTTTTTTAGCTATAACATTTTTGCCACAAAATGTATGGTTTTTTTGGGGACACAAGATGGTTGTCACAAAACATGATAGCTTTAGAGGAAAAATATATTATCGCTACTAAAAAGTATCATTTAGTGGCGACTTTCCTCAGATTGTCACAACATGTGTCTATAAAAATATGATTGAAAAGGTATTTGGTGCTACTGAAAAGCAGTCGCCACAAATAAATTATTGTGGCGTCAAGGTTGCTAGTAATACAAGATCTTCTGTGGCAACTTTCAAGTCGTCCCTTACTCTTTTGTTTTGGAATTTTTTTTAAAAATATTTTATGTGTGAATTCAAACTTCAATTAATTGTTATAATGATATATATGGATATTTGGTATTTATATTATTTTTAAATTTGTAAATTAAATTTATATTTAACGAACTTATTTAAATCAGTAATCTTCTAGTGAAAAGTATTGATGATTAAAGTTATTTAAATAAATATTTTGAGTAATTTTATGTATCTAATAATACTGATGACAAATAAATACTTATTTATTATTTTTTTGAGAACGACAAAGCTACAAAATAATATATTTTAAAGATATTTTATTATTTTGTCTTTTAGGTTGAATATACCTTCAGATATATATGTGTGTGTATGCGCGCGCGCGTGTGTGTTCATATATATATATATATATATATATATATATTTATATATATATAT